>NW_010422949.1:0-3634 GCF_000710305.1 Buceros rhinoceros silvestris
ACCCTCCCCGCCCCAGGCTGGCCCGTGGCGGTGCCTGTGTCGTGGGATGCCCCAGCGAGAGCCAGGGGACGGTCCCCTGCTCCCCACGCACTCCTGCCCTCACAGGCTTCGTTTTCGTGCCTGGGGGTTTCCCGGTATTTTCCCTCCCCGCGCTAACCGGGACGGTGCTGCTCACCCCTGCCCTTGGGAACACAAGCACTGTGCGTCCACCGGCTTTGGGTAAAGGGTTGTGCTGGAAGTAAATAAGAAAACCTGTGTGTTGATAAGAATCATTTTCTGGTGTGGGAAGATTTGGTGTCACAGGTGATTCAAAGAAATAAAATGCTTTTGTGTTGTCACAAGTCTGCAGCACCTCCAAATCAGACTTAGAAGCAGGTAAAAACTGGAGACCTCTCCAGTTCTTACAGGGCTTCCACAGCCTTCCCCCAGCTCAGCTCACTTCGCCTCACACACAGATCCACCTTCCCCTCTCTTCTGGTCCAGACTTTCCTCAGCTCCAGGGACAGCATCCCCTTGCCTTGCCCATCCAGAGCTATGGAAGGGAAAACGGGGGCCAGTTACGAGAACATGGAGCAAATTGGGGGGTTTTTTTAGAACTTCAGAGGAGGGTCTGTGAAGCCAAGCCATGATGATGATGATGAGAGGAGGGTAATTGGAGGGGGGAGAGGAAGGAATTTCTTCAATTTGTTCCACTTCATACTGGATAGCTTTTGATAGTAGACTTCACAAAGTGAGAGCATGTAAATATTGAGACTGAGATTTGCTTTACACACCCAGAGGTCAGTGGGCCATCCAAAGAAAAATGTAACTTTCCAAAAGTCGCTTCCTGCCCATGCATCAGGAGTCTCCTCAATCTGCTGATCAACCAACTTTAAAAGTGGAAGCAAGCGAGATTCTGTATTTAAGGCTACAAAATCAAATGTACCTACTTACTCAAGCTTCTCTTTATATCCACAGATTTGCAGCCCTGATTTGCTGGAAGGAATTTTTTTTCTTCCAGGCAAAACTGCACCCTGCACCTAAAAAGGTGCCCTCGGAAGAGTGCTATTTCGGCTGGAGCCCGAGAATGCGGTATCTTGCAGAAGCATCAGTAAAAGCTGGTTACAACTTGACTACACCGCCTTGGCAAACAGTTGCTCCAGTTCATTCTGTCCTTGCCACAAACCGCCCCGTGAGTGCTCTTTGTGTACCTTTTGCTTGTTTTATTGAGGATTAATTAGGTTTGTATAGCGACATAGTTGTCTCTGGTACTGAAGGCAAAGGGCTGCATTCAGGCTGTGCCATCATTTCCTAACTTCTGTGTTGCGGCTACTGTAACACATGTCCTCAAAGGGAAACAAGCATTTCCAAGTGATTTACTACTTTTGACAGCCAGATTTCAGTCTTGCATTTAAGGAAAGAGAGAAGATGCAATATCAAAGCCAAGTTCTGTTGAAGAATTATTTCAACTCCCCTCTTGGTAACTTGAGACTGTTCTACGCACCATCAAATTCAGCAGAAGAAGTCTCATGGAGTCCTCACCCTTTGTGTCTTGGAGACCACCAACCCCCACATTACTGCTCTGTGCTCTTCTCACTGGCTTAACCCTGCTGTGAATCACACAGCTCCTCGTCCCAGCGTACACAGCACTGCAGGCACCTGCCAGGCTTTGTCAGACACAGCACAGGGCCCGTCCCAAGGTGCTGGTTTTCACTTAAATGATGCATTTCATAACTGCCTTGTAAAGCACTTCAAGCATAAGTATTAGTAACACTAAATGGTATTATTTGACAGGCATAATGCGAGCAATTAAATAGTAATACCGTAACAAACAAAAAGTTTGGAACACAAAGGTAGAGTTAAGTCATATAGGTCTACTTCATATCCAAATCTTCCGGCTCTTCATTACTGAGTACAGCCAAACACTCTGAAAATAAGCTTTCATCTCTCTTTTTATACACAGCTTTCCAGCGAGGAACTGCTAAAGCCCTGTGCTCAGACTCAGGCTGTGACAGGTATATGGGTGCTGCCAGCAAGGCTAGCAAGTGACTGCCGTGGATCAGTCTTTGTGGAAGGTGAACAGCTGGAAGCTGTGGGAGCAGGGCTCTCACCTACTGTGCATGGGTGTCCAAAATGAGCAGCCTGGCTGGATGTATGGGGCACTGGGGAAAAGATCTCCAGAGCAGCACTGCAGGCTGCAATGGCAATGGTGAAGGTAATTGGGGTGGGCATGAGAAGCCCTCACAATTCCCACGTGCCTCCTGAACGAGTCTGTGATCAGTTCAGCAGTGTGTCTTGCCCCAGACTTCCCACACCACCCTGAACAGCAAACTCACAGAGCTGGATACTGCAGGATGTCTCTTGTACAAGGCAGCCAGATACATTGCACTTGCAGGTCCCACATGGATGAACAGCATGAGCTTCATGGTGGGACATCCCTTCTAGGATGCAGAATTTGCATGACTGGAATCCAGCAATGGAGGGAGATCAAATGCCCCAAGTCTGCTGGATAAAGTGTTAAGTCTGAAGGATAGTAATGGCTGCGTAAACTGAGTTTGTTTGAATATTCCAAGTCATGTTTGCTCTGTAGTCTGCCAGAACAAACCTTTGGCCCGGTGACCCACCCCGTTTCTGTGTGCAACCCCCTGTGCCATGCTGGCAGAGTGTGTGCCCTGGAGCTGGAGCTGGGAGCCAGATGAAAATTAGCGTAGAAGAACACTTTGTTTTCAGCTGGATTGTTCCCAGGATTTGATTGTGATATGGACACACAAAGAGGTGTGTCAGCACCACTGAGGGGGCAGCAGGATCCAGCACAGAGACGGAACGCACAGCACAAGCTGGAGCTGGGCACAGGTTGATATAGCAAGAGAACATGAGAGCAGCTCCATGCCAGAAACCTCAGCCTCCGTGCCCAGCTGCTCTCTGCTCACTCCATCCCTTGCAGGAGAAAGAAGAATGAGGGAAGAGGAGGAAGGGGTGAGAGTAGAAACTCACCTTTGGACTTCCCTGCTTTCCACCCTGCTGGCGCAGCAACACCGAGGAAATAAGGCTGCGGTTTTGCAAACATCATTTTTGGTGGCAGCACTTCAATGGAGCAGTTGGGTTACAGTCCCTCCGTGGTGCTGGTGCAGCTCTTTGTGCCGTTGTGTCATCAGTCAGACCAGGAGACTGCTTAAAAAAAGCACTACGCTCCCCACCTCGGTTATTTTCACCCTGGCTCACTTCCCAGGCATGATTCACCTCGTCTCCACTGAGGTGCAACTGGAGGAAGAACACTGGAGTGGGAAAGCGTAGCCAGAAGCAGACAGACAGGGGTCTGCTTAAATCCGCAGCACCCCTCAGAAAATGCCTATGGCCTAATGCATTGGGGAGAGTTTCTCTTCAGCAATCATGGGCAACTTGTTTGTCAGAATTAGGGAGATCAAAAAAGAGGAAAGGAAGGTTGAATCCATGCAGGCACGTGCAGCATTTGCATGCTGTTTTCCTCTGCAAAACATAAAAGGAAATCAGGCTGTAATCATGTTAGAAATGGTCCCTTTTCCCCTCCCATTTAATCTAAGCATTCATGTATGACACTGTCCCCAGCGTGTAAGACGGCAGTCGCACAGACCACTTCGGCATGGACGCTGCTTTTAACACCTGACTGTTCCTGCTG
>NW_010422949.1:3742-33269 GCF_000710305.1 Buceros rhinoceros silvestris
CTGCTGAAGTCAGTGGAAACACTTGGGTGGTTAAAGCTGCACATGCTTAAATGCTTTGTTAGGTCACAAGCTAATTTAAGGACAGAGAAGCACAGGTCCAAAAGAGAAAAATAGGCTAATAGCACTGAAGACACAGCAAATTTGCAGGAAATCTCCTGGAATAGGTTCATAATTAAGAAATCTACACCTCTCAAAGTGAATGCCCCCACTTTTTCCTCTGTTCCCTTTTTCTCCTGATTTTGCCTCTCGACTATGGCTGCTGGCTAAAGACAGGACAAACTGAAGACTTCTACACTTACAAATTAGTGCCTGAACCTTATAGCAGCATCCAGGAGCCTGCACTGTGCACTTACATCTTCCTGTAGAGCATTGCATGAGTGAGGTGTTTCAGGGGGTGGCTGCCTTCAGGTGACCAATGCTGAACACACAGTTCGGTGTGAACTCCCAGATTTTCCAGAGCAGAGGCACCGGACTCTGCTCATACAGAGGGGCAGCCCAGGTTAGTCTCCTGAGGACAGGCACCTGCAGTCTGAGCTGAGCAGAGCTCATTTTGCTCCATTCATAATGCAGCAGAATACAGGTTTCCAGACTCTGTTTTCCCACCTCCCAAAGTGCACCAACTTCATAGTTACAGGTTCAAAGCTGAGCGCTCCCAGTCCTCAAAACCAGCTGAGTAGAGTCTCTTCGATCAGAGGTTTTTACTGAGGTACTTTCCAGGCTGTCCAAGTCTTGCTTCAGGTACTTAAGTGCCTTTTTGGATCCTGCCTGAAGCCTTGCACTCCTGATGGGCTTAGAAGGCTTAGCTGTGCTTTAGGAATCTGTTAGACTCCTGATAAGATCAGGTCAAGGTCTTAATGGACCTTTAGGAATCTGTAAGGCCCTGACTCGATCTTATCAGTAAACTCAGGCAAGGTTTTGGGCTCAGCATCCCCTTACCTTAAACCCAAAAGTATATCCACTTTTTTGACTTATCTTAGTCCATCTAATAAAAAATATTACATCTTCCATGTGTAGGCTGTCCCTGATGCAGCATTGTACTGCAGTGTATTTGTAAGAGCACTGTAACAAGCCTGCAATCAAGACCACACTGGTCCTATCAGCTTTAGCCTCGTGCTCCAAGGCTAGCTGGCCTCCCAAGCACACTGCACCCCACCAGCCGTGGGGTTTGGCATCTCAGTTTTGGCTCTGTTTTTCAGAAGTTTCTGCTAAGAAACACTGTATTCAGCAGACCATAGCAGAAGCTGGAGAATCACAGCATAGTGGTCAAGTGCCAGGTCTGGATTCAGGAATCTGCAGAATGTACAAGGAAATAACAGCAGCTGGGCAAGGAGCTTCTTTGCACAATGGCTCCAAGGGGCCATCTGCAAGCTCCAGGTGCCTGTAAAGAACCTGGGCAGCAGAAGGCACCCAAGAGCTTGTGTGGTCTTTTTTTTTTTGACGGCCTCCTCTCACCCCTGAAGCCCTTTCTCTGAGGCTCGGACAAGACCTGCAGTAGTTTCGCTTTGAGCGGTGACTGTATCTCCTGATAGCCTTTCCCTTCCTCACCACCTCCAGGAAAAGGCCCTTTCTCCACAGCTGCAGGTCTTGATAATTCTAGGACGTGCTTGGGCTGAGGACTACGGAACCAGTGCCACTGCTTGCCTCCTGCTCAGACTTACAGCAGGCACCTTTCTCACACCTCCATCTTTGGGGAACGGCACCCTCGAGCAGCTCTCAGGCAGCAGTGGTGTGATTTGCCTCTGCTTCCACTGCAACATCTACATGTCTTGGGTGGCTACAGTCCAATTTCTGCCATGATTCAATGGAGAACAAAAAACCTCTCGAGGGTAGGAAGTGGGGCTAAGGCTTCTTTGGAAGCAGGATTTAGTAATCCAAATCACCACCTTTAAAAATCAGTGCCCTTGGCCCCCAGCCAGCCCTCAGCTCTGTCAACATCTTTACTGCCAACTTTACTAACAGTCACACAAATGTAAATCTAGTGTGAGAAGAGGATTAAGCCCATTCTGGTTTTATGGCCTATGAAATGTCTACTGCCTTGCTGCCACTGTACAGTGATGCAGAACACAGAAAAGGGGAATTCAGGCTGCTATTGCATCTTCAGAATTTTAAAGGAAAAAAAATACAATCTCAGAAACTTTACCAGCAAGTGAAGTGTACATATATATACGAGGTTTCTTGTAAGTCAGAAGCTAAAAGCCTGCAACTTGCCAAATGCTGGTTGAAGTACATTAATTTTTTCCTGCAAAATAAGATTAGTGATAGCAATTTTCCATTCATTCAAGTTCAGGATTTTGTCTGCAAGGGGATTAAAGCTCAGGCAAACATGAGCCTGGCTGGATACTGCCTTATTCTGTGCACTGCTCTCACTCAGGATGAGACCTGTGCAGGAGGCTATTTAGGAATCCCACTAAAATGATTATTTCTTCACTGATGACTCAGTTGGCTGAGATTTGCAAGAGGAACTGAGGGAATTAGATGTAAGGTTTCTAAAAATTTCAGTTGGATGCAGGTTCCCGACTCCCTTGGACTGATATTCTCATACATGCATAAAGACTGGAAGGTTGGGTTTGTTTTTTTTTTACTGTAACATCTATGATTGGATTTCAGCTGATAGGCTGAGAATATATTCTGGTTCCAGGTTTCTACAATCTTAGGGCATGGCTCAGATGTCTTAGCAGGATCACAATGTAAACACCACTAAATAATTGTAATGATTATTAACAGTGTAACTCCACTGAGCTGTCAGCAGAAAAACAGCTGAGCTGAATACATATTTCAATTAAAGATGCAGAATTATGCATATTTATGCACAAGCCTGAAAAGCAGACGACATTTAAAACGTACTTCAGGGCAAGAGATACAATTAATTTTTCATCACCCTTATTATTTTCCAATTTATCCTAGTCTCTAGCTTGAAAGACTCCTTACCTTTATAAAGTTGCCGCTGTCTTCAGTGTAAGATTTTCTAGGTGACTGTGACTTTTGGGGTCACAGAGGATAGGGAGGCACTATAGTGAGATATTGCACTGACCATCGAAGGCACGACTGACAGCATTTGCCAAAATGGGAATCCATGGCCCTGGCAGACGCTCACAAACACTCCACCTCTCTGCTTATCTTCCGACCCTCCCAGAGAAAATCTCTCGCAGGTCAGAAAGACAAGTTGCGCAAGAAGGACAGGCAGCAGTGACCTCTGCTTTTGGTATTTAGTGCTAGGTTTTTTTGGCATTGTGGGTGTATTTAGCAAACTGTCGTCTGTAACAATTCGTGTGGGGACAGCTCCGAAACGTCGATGTCCTGCATCACCTAGAGTCCTTAAATTGCTCTTTCATTTACGCACTGCTTTTTATTTTAAAAGCAGCATTCAGGGGCATGTCCTCTCCTTTAAACACACCATGAGGATTCTGAGTGGCCAAATGTCAGCGGCATGGCAGTTTTTAGTCAAGTCCTCTCCTCCTGAACAAATGAATTCATATTTATTTGCAAAAAGTTTTCCTGAAACCAAGATAAATGCACGCTAAATAAGACACAGTTGTGTTTTCTGACCATCCCTTGAACCATGGCCCCAGTCCCACCACGGTGTTGCCCTCCCTGAAACAGGCCCAGCTGTTTTTAACGGTCAAGGCCCTGGTGCCAGGTGCTGGGGGACCTTCTGCTCCACAGGAGCTGGTGTACCACCATCCCATCGTGTGCACGCAGCCACCAGCCATGCACTAGCCCCAGTCACAGGTTTGCTTGCTCATCTGCAGAGCAACACCTTGCTTGCAATTTGCAGGGGAAAGAAACAAACATGTTATTTTGTGTTCAGCCCAAACATCGAGCTGTCGGCCATCAGTAGTCACCCTCAGGTCTCGAAGAAATGGAAGGAAAATGACCACAAAAAGAGCCTGTACCAGCTCAAAGCAGGGTTAAATCACTGGCATCGATGCAGCACTGCCATCATCCCACCCCAGTCACACTACAGCGGGACCCCACTACCCCTGTTCTCCCCACACCCCCCCTCAGGCTTGCAACCTGCAATCCGCACCTTGGCGATGCTGCATCTCACAGCCAACCTGTCACAGCTGAGCCACCGCACTGGTTGCCAGCTCTGGAGATAAGTCTGGCTCAGAGGAGTCCTATCACACCTCCTACAGCCAGCTTTAGGCTTCCTCCGCCTTGGAGGGCAATAACCCCTTGTCCCCTCTGCCAATTACTCTTCTCATTATCACTCCTCAATTGCCCCTGACGTGGGCTTGTGATGCAGCGAGTCCCAATCTCTTAGATACATACTGCCACTCAGTGTGCAGCAGGGAGCTGAGCTGCCCCCTCCAGCTTTGGGAACCAGAGGAAGCTGCTGGATATCTCCTGGCTGCCGTACAGCGAATCCCTGGCCCTTATTCTGCAGAAATAAAGTAAATGCCTTTTCAAATTTTAATTTCTGGAGAGTATTTACTGATATATAGGCCAGTGCAATACTTTATCATGTATCATATAGTGCTTGCGTTGGAAAAAGCAAGGTCAGAGGAGTACACCTTGCAGGCGCAGCAGAAATTTTGTGATGATTGCAGTTCTTCCAGGAGTTGTTATTATTACTGTTTGTAGTGCATAAAACCCAGGACTCTCCTGTGGCAAAGGGGCATATTGCTGCCACCAGAGAGGATAAGAGGAGCCTGAGCACGGCTCTGGGGGTGTCAGAGGTGATGGAGTCATTACAGGTACCTGTGCAGAAGCTTGTTCCTGTTGGAGGCAGTTGGTAGTTGCACCCGTTCAAGCCTAAGATGGTCAAAGTGATGCTTGAGCCTTGTTAAGGATTGGTGGGCAAGGAGCAACATGGTGCCAGTGAGTGTCCAGAAGAAGACAAAAGCAAGGAATGCCTGGCAGAGCAGAAGCTCACACAGATGAGAAGGGCCAGGCCAAACAGGGGAGAAACGTAGGCAGGTTAAGAGCAACGAAGTTCCTGGCAGGGCCAGGGCTTGAGTGGAGAGTGGCTGACAGAAGACCTTGCCACTGTCCAAGAGGCGTTTCTGTTCTTCCCCACCACCTCCAGCCGGATGGTCCTCACATCACCTCTACACCAGGACTGGCACTTCTGGGAGTGATAAATTCCAGCTTAAATGAGCTGATGCAGCCACAGAAAGGTCCAGAAAAAGGGAGGTAGTTGGTTTTCAGTTGGCTGGATGGAGCCAGTAGAAGGGTCCATGGTTGACGGATCAGAGAACAGGGATGCAGGCAGGGCACTGGCTGCATCTTCTGGCAGCTCTACTCATGTGCATGAGCATGAGTCAGCATTTTGTTTAAGCTGATATAAGTGGGGCGGTCACAGTAGGGTGATCCCATCCTGAGCCACCCCAGCCATGCCCTCTCCTTCTGTCCTATGCCAGATTTAGTGATGAGAGGCCCACAGGGTGAGTCAGCTCAACTAGCAGATCCAGCAGAAAACTGCTAAGAAGCCTTTCTTTACTGAGAGGGTGATCAAACGCTGGAACCAGCTTTCTAGAGAGGTGGTCGATGCCCCAAGCCTGTCAGCATTTAAGAGACATTTGGAGAATGCCCTTAGTAACATGCTTTAAGTTTTGGTCAGCCCTGAAGTGGTCAGGCAGTTGGATCAGAAGATTGCTGTAGGTCCCTTCCAACTGAAATGGTCTAGTCTAGTCTAGTCTAGACTAGTCTTCCATGGAGGTACTCTCTGGGATGCTTCTGATCAATAAATCAGCTTGCTGAACGAATCCATTCCATGGTCATGTCATCACTAGATGCAATGCAAGGGTTTTGTGATATGGCTGAGCCAGTTTACCTCCCCACAACCCCCAAGGTGTATGGTGTATGGTTGGGTCCTCATTCCCCTCCCCATCTCATTTGTAGCTGGGCAGGACTGAGCACGGGCACTGGTACTCACTGACCACAGAGCGATTTTGCCCTTCAGGGAGCTGAAGCAACCAACAGCTCGTTGGAAAAACTAAAAATAGCTTCTGTCTGGGCTGCTTGAGTGCCTTGACTCACCATGCCAGTGAGCATCGAAGTGAGGGATCAGGGGAACTGGATTTGATGGCAGTTCGATGAGCTGAGACATACCCTAAAGTCATCCCTCCAGCGTGACCTTGAAGCAGAGTTTGAACATGGCAAGAGCTGCAGTGCCAGCCAGCGGGCAGAAACTGATGCTCACAACCAGAACTGTCCTGCTGTGTGGCAGCGTACGCTTTTGAGCAAGATGCCTGCATCTTGCTTTATTTTGAACAAAAAGCCCCACCAAGGTCTCTCCAGGCATTACACAACAAGCTGCAGGCAGACAGGCACGAGCAGACTGTGTTTCTATATATATCACCTCTGACACCTCTGAGGGCAAAACTCAACTTTTGCTAGTGCAAGTGGAGGCAACCTGGATGTGGGAGAGCATGTGCTTGTTGGAGCAATGAAACGACTCATCTGCAAGTGCCAGATGGGCCCCCAAGAAAGCCCCAAGAGATGCTGCTATCCCACTGCCACCATGGACTAAGTCAAAATGTACATCTCTCTCAAGTTCAAAGTCTTACTCCCTGCTGGTTTAGTAACAAAGTTCACTGCGTAATTTGGCTCCATGCTCCTCACTCACTTCACACAAGCCCAAAAGTGAAATGGGACTGGGGTAAGAGGCCAGGGCTGAAATGCAAAGAGGAGCTGGTCATGGCTAATGTTTAGTTCATGCCATTAAACTTTCATTTTCAGTGCTACTAGTCCTTCATTTGCATGACAACTTCCAAGATCCATTATAATTCAATGAAAAAGCTGAATCCAGAGATGTGGCTGCAAAAGAGTAATTGTCTACTGAGCATTGTATTTATAAGAGGCAATTAACTGTATATTCCAGGGGTGGATTGAAGAGATGAATCTTAACAATAACAGAGTGCAATTATCAGGAAATTTTAAAAATCCATTTGGTATTTTTATTTTCTTTTTACATTGGGTCTCCATAGTTATTTCAATTTTTAAATATTGATTTCAGCAACTGTTAGAATTCATTAGATGTGACTAACCAGGGGGTACCTGTAGCTTTTACTTATTCAATTGGGTCTGTATCTTATATGCATTTATTGAAATTCCTAATTATCTTTTTAATAAAACTATTAGAAATGGTGAATGATGCTTTATTTTTAACAAGATAATTTTTCACTCAGACTGCAGGTTGGATTGCAATTAAAAATGAGTGAACAAGTGCTTTACATTTTATTTTTACCGTACAAAATATCTTAAGTGTCCTGACTATATACAGGAAAAGACACACTTTCTAAAAGATTAAAACTAACTTGTTTATTAAATAAAGAAGCACTTTCTGTAATTAGATTTGGACTTTTCTTTTTTTCTGGATTTCAAGATTCCAGAATGGCCAGCTTTCATCCTCAGCTGCCTTCCTTTCTTAGATAAAAGGAGGAAAACAAGTTATTTGCTTTTTCAGTTGTCAATTAGTTTTTTGAGCTATCCCTAACCAGGTAAGGGAATAAAGTAACAATTAGAAATTTTCTTTCTGCTCCTGCAAGACAGGCTCTTGTTGAAGCCAGGACTTTGCCTCGCACCAGCGCTGGCGGCTGGACCCTCAGACCAGAGCTCCTTGTCAGGAGATCGGCGCCACAACCTCCAGTGACTTTATGGTATGTTCAGCTGAGGCTGCTGTGGGTCGTATTTAATTATAAATGGCCTCATTTCCAACAGCGGAAACACCATTGAACAGTTCCAGTGATCTTAATGGGTTTTGAAGAGCAGCGCCAGGTGCTGGGATAGTAAGCGGGCTCCTGGCAACACGTATCGGCGTGACGAATCCTCCTGATGAAGTCAAAAGCATTTCGGTGCAGACCTACAGAAGGCGTTTGGTCCCGATGCCGGCTGGCAGAGGAGTGTGCCCAGCGCGGGGAAAGCCTGGCCAAACGAGGGACCCTCATTAAAGGCTGTTAATGAAAACCTATTTGCAGAAGCAACGATGACATCTAGTGGGGAAGAGCTTGAGTCACGCCAAGGGGAACAGAGCAGTTGATGCTGCGGGTCAGCAGGTCATGAGGATTTGAGAGAGAATTTTCCAGTGAGGAATTTCCACCGCTGTTTTCAGCGGTTGAGAAGGCACCAGCGATGAACGTTTGGAAAGTCTATCCCAGTGATTTGTAAATGTTATGTGACCTCGAGTTCCTGGAGGAGAGCTGATACCCGGCACCAAGAGCGTATAAAAACACCAGCCCTGTTGTTTTTCACTCTGTTTTAAGCATCACAGAATCAAAGCCTTAAAACTGAAGGGTCAAAGCAGCAGGAGGGGATCTCGCTGTTGAGCTTAACTCTGCGTTTTGCCATTTTGTACTACAGAGATTAATGTTGCACGCTTATGAAAACACTGACTAGAGGCACATCCTGCTCCTCTGCCGTCATATCCAACATTAGCTGTGAAAGCCTGAGGATTGGAGTTTTTATGCCTATAGTCTCTGCCTCCCTGTGGTTTTAAAGGCTGGTTTGCCAACAAGTTGGATCAGAAGTTAAAGCAGGAGGTGTTTCCCTAGAAACCTGAAAAGGCAATAGCTGGTGTTATAGTCCTGATCAGAAGGTATCAAAGGGAATGATAAGCCTCCCACGGCTTAGAAACAAGTGTGAGACTATGGTGGCCCATGGCAGGCTACCAGGAAAATGTGCTACACCAGAGCCAGCAAGAAAAGAGACTGAAAAACCAGGAGAGAGCTGCGTGTTTGAAGTTTATTTTGCTTTTTGAACTCAAAGTGCATGAGGTCTATTCATTAACATCCCGTTCGGAAAATGATACTGCATGTCAGGGCAAAGTCTTTAAACTGCGCAGGTTAAATGTCCTCCAAGATCCAGGTTTCCTACAGGAAACATGGAGGCAGAAGCGGCTTCCAGGGGCTTCCCCAGAAGAGGGGGAGCAAGGCAATATTGGCAAGGCTGCCCAGTACCACAAACTATGCAAGGAGCATGGCCTGGGAGCCCATGAAAACTCTGCTTTTTCAGTCTTGAGTTATAACAGCCCTGTAATCAAACAGGGCACATTCTCAGGCAATACATAGAGAACAATGTCTATTTTTCACTGACTTAAGGAAATCCCTTAAAAAGAAGGGATTCCTATGGCTGCAGAGAAAATTTACAAAACATGCCCTGTTTTGTGTCAAGGAAAAAATTTAATCAAGACTTTAAACAATGAGTTCAATTACAGAGAGAGCTAAAGCATTCCTCGGTTTAGGCTTGTTCAATAAAACCTAACACTAATAGAGCACGCTGGGATTGTTCAGGATTACTGCAGTGTTCAGCCTAAATCTCAGGGTAAATATTTGACTCATGTTTTTTGTGACTGGAGTGTATTAAACAGGCAGTAAAGCTTCTCCCCAAATAAAGGGTCTTGTGTCTCACAATATCCCCTTCAGCCACTGCAGACGGGAGCGGCAGGACTTTGATGCAGAGGGATGCTGAACCCTCCCCAGATGCCTGCAGAAACAGAGGAAAGCAGGAGGGCTTTGCTGAAGTGATTTCCACTGCAAACGCTTCTTTTTACAGTGGAAATCGCAAATCTAGTTAGTTTTGTTTCCACGAGCAGTTCCCAGCGTTCCATGTTCTTGTGGTCATGCATGATTTTACTTATTACATTTCGGTGTCTCTTACTCTCTTTTGTTTGCCTTTGCAGTTTGCTGTTTCGTTAAAGCATTATTGGGGCCCAGACTTGAAACTTGGCAAAGCCACTCACAGGCAAAGCAAAGATGCAGCTGCTGGAAGAGGACACAAAGTAATCCCTGCCAGCGCTGAGGTGCGTTTGCTTGGAGCAAAGTGGACTGCATGCAAATAGCGAAGCATATCAAACAGGCAATCACGTCTGTATCCGACCGCTTTGTAGTATTCTCTTCCAGGCTCAGATGCCAGATCTGGAGACTGAAAACCAATTCCCACCATTTGGCCAGAACACTATCCATGTTTCAGACTCAACATGTACGCTTATGTATTTATTTTCTCTTCTCAAACGCCCACTCAAGGCACTCCAGTGCCCATCCTGGGGCTTATGGACAGCAGCAGGCACCTGCACAGCAGCACTGTGCTCTGCGTAGCGCGAGTACGGAGGGTGGTAACGCTGCTGCCTTCTTAGGTGTGCCAGCTCACATCTCGGCTCCCAGCAACACACAGGCAACCTTGACTGCTACTGACCAAACACTTCAGTCCCACCCCTCTTTTCCATCACTATTATTGCTCAGCGGGCAAACTCAGGCCTCCCCTTTCCTCCACGCGACGTGAGCTGCCCACACAGAGAAATTAATTCACTGCTGAGACTCAGGAAACCTCCCCTTGCCACTTAAGGTGACTAAGCAGCAGTGCTCCTTTTTTACTGATTTACCAGCAGTGGCTCATCTTCGTCCCCACTGTGTACCCATAAAGCACAAACCAGTCACAAGAAGTAGGAAAGCACTGAAAGCAGAAGTTCTTCATTTCCCCTTGTGAAAGGCACAGGGCTGGACAGGAAAGATGCGCAGCTCCCAAGATCCAGGCCCCTTTCCATCTACCCTTACTCAAGGCTCACAGTGGTTTATTATGGATCAGTAACTTCTCACGGATCATGCCTGTATTCTTGCTATCCTTGCCAAGCAGCACTTTACTCCGGGAACTGCCCAACTGATTTGAACAAGCTCATTTGTGATGTTTCAAAACTCCCCACAAAACGCCGAGGGACATGATGCAGAAGTACCGTGTGAAATCTGCAGGCCTGTGTTATGCAGGTTGGCAGAGCAGATATCGGGGAGGGTTTGAAAGCTGTGAGTCCTCATGTCAGTGAGGGGATTTGTGGATGAGACCTTGGAGTAAGTGGTTGGAGAACTTCTCCTACGGAAGGGCAGCAGAGAAAAGTTTACTGACAACGTTATTAACACTTTACTGAACCCTGCTGAAAAGTGGGATGGGAACAGCTTAGTGTAAGAGGTTTTAGTTTATTTTCCCCCCCTTGAAGTAAGTAGAAGGCTGTTAGATTTCTAATGATTACATTTTTTGGTGATAGATGCAGGAAATGCATTTAAAGGCGGGATCTGCATTGGGGGGAGATTAGGGAATCTGGGCATATCGGGAAAAATTGCAGAAATTTAATTGGGGACTGTTTGGTCTTGAGAGTTCCACTTCTCACCATCACCAAAGTGAATGGAGTGCAAACCAGAGTGACTTCCCAAAGTCTTTATCAAGTCTTTATTAAAGCTTGGAAATGGGATGAGGCTGCTCTGCCCATAACCGGCAGCACCTGAGATTTCCTGCGTGACTGTGGTGGCCATGTGGGTGACCAAAACGCCACAGCTTAGGGAAGTGCATCAACAGCTGGATTGAACGTGTCCCCAGAGGAGGTTTTCTGGAGAGCAGAGGAGCTACTGCACATGCATGTGCAGCACAGCGCGCAGGTTCTATCGTCGTGCAGGATGTCTTGACACGGGGCAAGTGCTCATGGAGACAGTCCACTGCAATTTTGGCTGCTGCACATCTGGAGATCTTTAGCAAACAGAAAGGACTTAACCAGAGAAAAGCAGTGGGTGTATGGGAGTGACGAGTCCACCAACAAATGCTAGTCCTTTCAGGCACTCAGGACTCCCCACGCTCATCCCTCAAATTAGCCTCCTATTGTAATCAGCTTAAATGAGCCCATAAAGCCAAATGTGAGTGTCTTAGGAGGCTTATGTGTGCCTTCTCGCACTCACACAGGTTTCTCTTTGCCTTCATCTGGAAAGCTGACTAATTTACTCCAAGCTATGTGTAATGTTTGTGCACACAACCTGGGAACGCTGCTCCTCACAACCCTACCACTAGGGCACATTTCCAGAATCTCCTTCCCAGGTCTCATTTATTTTTGCCATGGATTTCCATCCCCCTGGTTTAGGTTTCTCTTCACCCACACTGTACATGCCTCAAGGATGCCTAAAATGCTTACAGTGGCCAAGTGCCACAGAAAGAAATTCGTGTCTTCAGAGCAACACCCCATGACGTGGAGCAGGTCTTAGTGTGCACAAGCCAGCTGTGGGGTTAGTTGTCCTTGCTCCCTGCTGTCACATCCTGACTTCCCTGGTTGCCGAGCTCCATGCTAGCCAGGGCAATGCATTTAAAGGAGGGATCTCAATATCAAATATTTTCCTACACATTTTCACTCTTCCTTTAGCTCAGCAGATGCTGTTCTGTTGGTGCACATTCATAAATGCTGGGATTTATTTGATGCACAGACTGGCACATTTACGCTCTTACTACATGTAGTAAAACTCAGGCCTGGTGTGTATGTACAGATGCAGTTAAACATTTTGGGGTAATTACTCTAATTGCCTGGCTTGACTTGTCAAGCCTCCCATTCCGAAGATGAAATTAATTTACCTAAAGAGGCATCTTCATAGTCCCCTTCATTCCTACCTGTTCCTTATGCAACTGAGGGCTTTGTCATACCCCCCTTCCCACACAGGGCTCCTGAGTTAGAGACAGGCAGTGACTAGGGCTGCTTAATCCTCAGAGCTGGACACATACGTTGCAGGTAATTTGCAGTAAAGTGTGTTTGCTTGCACGGTTCCATGATCTCTAGCAGATATATAACCGAGCTGTGGCTCGGCATGGTGTCTACTCCTCCCTCCCTCTGTCCCCACAACAACCAGCACAGGCTGAAGAGCCCTGTAAGGTCTGGCTGTACGCTGTGGGTATCTGCATACAAGCTAATCCCTCCATTTGCAGAACTCCCTCATCTGTGTGTACACAGACGAATGAAAAAACAAATGAGAAGACACTAAGGTTTGAGCACCATGCTCTAAAGACCTTGACATTAGAAAAACCAAGCCTCCAGCACATGGGTTGTAACTTCACATTGTGACTCTTCAGGTAAGAACACGTCACCTATTCTGTTACTCTTTATAAAGGCTCAGGTTTAATCTCTGATGTGCCAAAAGGAGATATGACTTCATTCCTGCAGTAACCCTCTGCTGCTTCTGCTGCAGTGAAGGGTCTTGAAGGAATGGAACTGTGGTAAACACTCACCAGCTCTTCTCAGCCTTTCTTAGGGGGCAGACTTCCATGCGCCGATCATGCACTGTCCTCATTTGTCTCACCCAGCAGCCTTTTGCTAGGAGGTGACAGTTTTCCCAAATTGGATGGCTTTTCTTTCCAACAGATGTAGAAATGGTCCTCAGAGAAGTAACCAGTGGGATCCAGAACGGAGATTCGGCTAACCAGTGCTCTTCCTTAGCTCTGCGAACACACTGAGTTGTTGTGCTTTAAGGCCATGACATAATGAAAATTAAAATAAATAGTACAGACACTTTATGGGCTTTCTTCTCTTTCTGGGCTCTGGACAGCTGGAGTTCTAGAAACTCCTGCAGTTACTTGCACGGGTGAAAAGAAAAATGGGGTAAACTCATTCATCCTCTTTTAATTCTTTGAAATAGCTCTAAATGAGATTTTATTGTTTACACAGCATAGAGAAACCAGGCAATGATCCAACACCGTTTTGCAGTGCTGTCCTTTGGAAAATCTATTTAATGTTTGTGGGTTTCCTGCTTCTGTGTAACACACATTCCAGACTCCCGTGAGTATTGACAAATAGCCTTCACAGCATGGCACAGCACAACAGCCCAGAGTGAGAACTATCTTCCTGGGAATCCAGGGATACCTGCTCCTGCTTGGCACCATTTCTCTGTACCAGTAGGTGGCTTTTCCACCAGGCAGTTTGTAGCTCTTTCTTCAAAGTCACTATGAGGACAATGAAGCTGCTCAATAGTGCAACCATCACATTGGTGGAAAAGCGAGAAGAAAACTAATACATCCTTCAGCAGAATAACTCTAAAATTCCCCATATTTCTACTGTGAAATCTTTACTGATCCCTTGTCTGTCCTTCTCATGTCTTCTTTAAGTTCCTTACAGCCAGCTAGCTGACTTCTAGATTGTGAGTAGCATAAGGTACCTGCTCAGATATATTTTCTGCACAGCTACGAAACTTTGAAAAGTAGTGCACATGTCCAATTTTATGATAGATACTTTTGTAGTTCACGAGTATAAACCAGTCAGTAACACAGAAACAGGATGTGTACCACTTAATGAAATACGTTCTCTCACCATGCTCCCAGGAAGAGTAAATCTAGGTTTGCCCTTTTAGTTTTTTACTCCAGTTTTTAAATTAACTTAAACTTTTTAACTACAGATCTTTACTCACAGCTAAACACTGCAAATATCTGACTGCTGATAGTATCTTTTTCAAGTAGCACTCAATGTCCCAAATTCTCACCAAAAAGAAAAGCCCTGAGGGGCTCATTGACAGAGTACAGAACAGCATGGGGGGAAGGATGAGGGTCACAAATTCACAGCTGTGTTTAAAAAAAATAAGTACACCCTCCCCTAGGTTTTCTTTAAGTTTGGCCATGTTGAGTAGCAAGTATTGTATTGGAAGCACCACACAGCTGAGTGGGGCAGAGACAGATCCAAGAGATACTAGAAGTTTAGCAGATGAACTCAGGATTTGCATTTTTCATTCATTTCAGACATTTTTTCCTTTTGCATATTTAACTCTTGTTTTCTATTACAAAAATAGCCATATATTCACTGGTGAGAAATGGTGGATCACTCTCCTGACAAGTGCCCTCCAGTGAAAAGCTTCATCAACAGCTCTTTGAGGTAGAACATGGTGACACACACGGGGCTCACCTGCAAATTTTAGGGGGCTAATCCTGCAACTAATGTTACGTACACCAGGTGAGATTTCAAAGAGGAAAGCCAGCTGCTGAAGAAAAGGCTGGAGGAAGTTCCTGCTCTAGAAAACAGCAGAGAGCCACGTTAGGACGTGATTACCTGGGTAAAAGGTGATCGGCAAAGACGGACCCAGGCTGGCAGGAGGCTGAGAAAAGCACACTTGGAGCTGCTCTGCGTTGATGCACGCTACACGC
The DNA here is from genome assembly GCF_000710305.1 of Buceros rhinoceros silvestris. Lineage (NCBI taxonomy): Eukaryota > Metazoa > Chordata > Aves > Bucerotiformes > Bucerotidae > Buceros > Buceros rhinoceros. Next base: position 18,608 of record NW_010422949.1, read on the forward strand.
TCTTGGTTGCCATGTGCTGATTTGCACTGTTTTGACCCAAGTCTCTGCCCTGATTGTAGCAGCTTTTTGCACCAACTGGTTTTTGATAGGCAGCTTTCCCAGGGGCTCTGGGCTAACAGCAGATTTCTGAGGGAAAAAGAGGATAATAGTTAAATTCATTGAAGCAAACTGGCGCTCAGTTAAAGAGGGTAGTAATATAGCTGAATAAATAAAGAAACCAGGAATATGTGAAATTTTTTTCATTATAGGAGTGCCTTTCAAGCAGCGTTTACATAGCGTAATCGTCCATGGCATGATCCCCTCAGACCCGAGTGAGCTCTGCCTGAGCAGCCAACTAAAAGCTGTGTTACCACACAGACTGGTGCTGATTCAAAGTCAACATTCTCTGTTCCCAGGGGTCTTTTCTGGTGGGGCTTGGCACTACTCGAATGTGGGCACACAGCTGTCTGTGGGCAAGGAGCACAGGCAAGAGCCACCTGCGCTACTTCAGTGCATGCCACACCGACATACCCAGAGCTAGCTGCAGTACCCTATGTACCTGCATGTGTAGGCTCATCTTACAATATCCTAACAAAAAAAAAAAATGGTTTGATTTGTAATGCTCCAGTCCTTTAATCATCATCTGTGCCTTTGCTTTGCTGGCACAGTTTAAAGCACCTGCACAGCACGAACGCTGAAGCCCTGCCAGTCAATACCTGCAGTATTTCACTCCCAGAAGTGCTGCAGTATGTGGCTTCACTGGCCGAAAGGCACTGGACACCTGGTAAAGCTCCAGACAAACCCTGATCTCTTGGCTGTCCCTCAAGCTGTATTATCTCTGCAAACATGCACTTCCCTTAATCTCTAGATAATCTTCTCCCAGACAGAGTAATTAAAAACCAGTTCCATGTCTTTTCCCTGGTTTCTTTTAGTTAAGCATTTTGCAGCCTTCCCCCACCTTGTGCTCACAGTCCATAGATTTTGTCCTGTGATTTTTTTTGTTTAATCAAACTTTGTACTCCTCTGTCAGCTCTGCTCTTTATACAAAAGTTTTTTCAGGTGAAATGCTCTCTTTTTCCCTCTCCACCTCGTGAAGCTTTATTCACATGCCTTGTGGAAGCAAACTCTGATCCCAGCCGTGCGCGGTTTTTAAACACTTGCCTCCATGAACTTCTACCATCTGCTTTTAACTCACTGTACCCTCAAGCCAGAGCAGTGAGCTGCAGTGCTCGAGCAATGAGCAACAAGGGGCGGGGTCTCCATGCCAGGGCAGTTTGCTGACCTGCTGCAGGACTGGGTGCACAAGGAGATTTTGGTGTGATGGCTGTCAGTGAGCGCAAGCCCTGGCAGAGGTGACATCATACAGATGGGGATATCAAGTGACAACCTGGGGATGCTGTGGAAGGAAGCAGGACACTTTCCCCAGACTTGCCCAGCTGCGAGGGTCAGGGCCACCTCATGCCCACAAGGGCCTTGCCCTTCTCCCAGCCTTCAGAGATACCCTCTACAGAGGCTGTGGCTCTTGGCCATGGGAAGAAATGATTTGCTTTCTCTAGGGTTGGCATTTCTGCTAGTAGATATTCCTCTTGAAAGCTTCTCTTATCACAGAATCATGTAATCATCGAATGTTAGGGGTTGGAAGGGTCCTCTGGAGATCATCCAGTTCAACCCCCCCGCTAGAACAGGATCACCTAGAGCAGGTTGCACAGGATCATGACCAGGTGGGTTGTGAATCTCACCTGAGAAGGAGCCTCCACAACCTCTCTGGGCAGCCTAGTCCAGGGCTCTGTCACCTCTGAAGTTAAAAATTTTCTCCTCATGTTTAGATGGAACTTCCTGGGTTCCAGTTTGTGCCCGTTGCCCCTTGTCCTGTCGCTGGGCACCACTGAGAAGAGTCTGGGCCCATCATACCGACACCTGCCCTTTAGATATTGATAAGCATTGATCACATCCCCTCACAATCTTCTCTCCTCTGGGCTAAACAGACCCTGGTCGCTCAGCCTTTCCTTGTACAAGAAATGCTCCAGTCCCCTCATCACTTTTGCAGCCTCTGCTGGCTTATTCTCCAGTAGTTCCCCATCTCTCTTGAACTGGAGAGCCCAGACACCACAGTCCAGATATGGCTTACCAGGGCAGAGGAGAGAGGGAGGAGAACCTCCCTCCATCTGCTAGTCTCACTCTTCCCAAAATACCATTGGCCTTCTTGGCCACAAGGGCACATTGCTGGCTCATGGTTAATTTACTGTCCACCAGGACTCCCAGGTCCTTCTCTGCAGAGCTGCTTTTCAGCAGGGCAACCCCTAACCTGTAGTGGTGCTTGGGATTATTCCTCTCCAGGTGCAGCACCGTACAGTTGACCTTGTTGTACTTCATTAGGTTCCTCCCCACTTAAGTCTCCAGCCTGTCCAGATCTCGCTGAATGGCTGCATAGCCTTCCGGTGTGTCAGCCACTCCTCCCAGGTTTGTATCATCAGCAAATCTGCTGAGGGGACACTCTGTCCCTCCGTCCAGGTCACTGATGAATATGTTGAACAAGACTGGATCCAGTAGCGACCCCTGGGGAACACCACCAGCTACGGGCCTCCAACTAGACTCTGTGCCACTGATCACAACCCTCTTCTTCCTTCTCTATTTTTTGTGCCTCTGTGAAATAGTTTTATGCTAAACATGGAACCTATGTGTGGTGTGGTGTGATGTATTTTACTATTTTGGTGTAGTTAGAGGACACATATAGGACTATGACATCAATTTTCCAGCACAACAAAAAAATGCTGTTATAATCCTATATTCGCAATGATTTTCTTCGGAGTGTGATAAGACCATATGGGGGAGAGTGTGCAAACAGCTTTTGCAAAGTATCGGTTTTGGTTTATGGAGGACTGTGCTGGCAGTTTATACCTCATACTTTAATTATTCACAGTGAGGAAACATCGGTGGATTCAATGCAATGCAGTATTTTTCTACATGGGTGCCAAGGTTCCTGCATCAGAAAGGCTACATGGAAATTATTCACAAATGCAGGTATTCATTAATAACAGATTTCCTGGAACTTTCCATCAGCTGATCTACAAGGAAATCAGTGTCCTTATTTCCCTGTTATTGGTACAGAAGCACAGAGGAAAAAGGACACGATAAACTTCGTGCCTCCCAACAACATAATGGCTTGTGGATGTGTTAAAGACTTCTGGCTCCTCTTGACTTTACTTGGAGTTAAGAGAGCCCTGGAGGCCCATTAAGCAACCATCTACCTTGACGTAAATAATCACTTCACATTTCAATCTATTTATTGTCTTTACAGAGAGTATTTCCACACTAAGAAAGGAAGGTGGATCTTAATCCTCTTAGCAGTAGTTTCACAGGCTTCTCAAAACTCATTTCAAACATTTTATGACCTTGCCAAGATTCAGACATGTCCAACTTTCAGCAGAGTGCAATCCCTGTGACTTCAAGGGGATGTATGAGCATGAAGTATAAAGATAAGTCCTTGCAGAATCACAGCACTGGTCAGTATCTTTGCTGGAAAATAAATATTTCATGGTAAGGTCTTACAAAGAGGGTTGGGGGTTTTTTTGTAATTATGCATTTGGAAGCATAGTGTGGCTGCTTTAACTTGGAGATCACTTCATACTGAAAACCTACACAGACTGCCTTGTAGGAAATAACCCTAAATGTAAAAGGTGACATTTTCTGAGGATTTTTTTTAGTGCCACCCAGGTTTCTCATGAAAAGAGAACTTATATTAGTAACTGTATGTGGCCAAAAAAGCAGCAGAAACCAGAATAAATAACTATTTATATTAACTTTTTAAACTTCAGTTTTAAAACCATTTAAGCCAAAACATATAATTCAAGCCAGATGTGTTGAACACGTGGCTCAGGTTCAGTGACACAGATCATAAAACCTAGCCAGGCTTACACAGAATCTGATCTGAGTTTCAGATCTTTCACTTACTCTGGTTTCAGGTTTTCTTTCGAGTATTTTGTCTGCCCTAACAAATACAACTACATTTTACTTTTCACAGTGTAGGGTCCTTCATGCACCAAAACACTCTGCAACCCCCTTCCCCGGCTCAGAGGGGTTTGGTGTCCTGTCCAAGGCCAGCTCTGTAACCTGGACAAGACAGCAGGGAGAAGTCTCGTCCAGGCTGGGCTTGTGCCTGATCCCACCTTTTCTTTCCACATTGACTTGCCTTCCTGGCTTGAACGTGGCCCCACCTCTTTGCTCTGGCTTTGCCCAGCCATGGTTGGGCTGCAGCTGATCCCAGCTGCCATCACCAGGGCTGCTCTGCTCAGCTTGTTGGGTTGCTGCGTGACTGCACCCCAACACACACTGAGCTTGCATTAGGAGAGCCCAAAATGTGGCTTTTCCAAGCACTTATTTCCAAAATCAAACTAGCTTGTTAAGCTACAGAAAAAACTACTGCAACTTCATTAAAAATCTTGGAGGCAATTGCCATTTAGTTAAACAGGGTGCACCACTTGGGTGAAGTACTATTTGGCAGGATTTCACTAAGCATGACGTGCAATAGCAGCATGATGAACAGTCTCTTGCACCATCTTTCTGGGTACAGAAGTCCTGATCCCATTTTAGTGAGAGTTTTGTTGGAGGGCAGTAATTTTGTTGAGCTAAGAAGGTGGTTTTATTAAATCTGCACCTGAAATAGGGCTGTTAGTCACTGCTATATTGTGTCTGTCTTGTTCTCTCCATTATTCTTTGGGCACAACACAGAGCAAGCTGCTACTAGCACCAACACCACATCTGGCGGACTCAGAGGCTGGAACTTTCTCTAGGACAGAAGGGTAAGCCCTACTGACGTCCTGGATAATACGCAGAAACCCACGATTCTATCTACAAAGCTTTAACAGTTTAGATAGGCTTTGTTTATGATTTGGTTGTGTAAACAATATTAGAAAATTGTTTTCATACTCATCCAAGAACATACGATACGTCCTCAAGCAACTGAGTCACTCTGACTTTGTGTCTCCAGTTTTTTAATGAAGTCCAGATTCATTAGGGAAAATGAGGAAGTGTCCTGTCCTAAGAAGGACTTACAAGCCATATCCCACAAAGAAATGACTCTACTAAGGGAGCAATTCTGTCTGGATTTTTATTTTTCCAGAACAAATCCAATTTTGCCCTTGTTAGAGTCATTGTCAGGAGGACTTGGCCAGTGATTTCCTTCAGCTGGCACTTAAAGGGTGAGAAAAATATGGTGAAATATAGTAATAAGGCCCTTGTACTACCATATGACCAGAAGTGTGAGCACTCCACCATCACTAGAATTAAAGGAGTAGGACAGGTAGGATTAAAGAGTAGGACAGAAGAGGTCACATAGCTTCCAGCTGCAGAAGCTCTGCCAGACACATCATGTACACCGAATCAAAGAGAGCTTTAAGAGTTCTCCCAGCTGCACACAAGGGTTGAATATTGACCAAACAAATGCAGGGGAGAAAGCAGACAGAGGTAATGACAACAAGACATCAGTGAAGGAGTACATGCATGCATAATCATCTAGGTCTAGGTCTAGATAAGTAGGGGTAGGACAGTCACAAGGCAAAACCACATACAGAAAGCGAGCGCTTTCAGCCTACAAGAATAAAGAAAACCCTTTGATTAGCTAGAAAAACTGCAAAATTTAAGATGAGGTGAGTGCAACAATTCCAGCCCCTTCATGAATAGTGTTTCGACTTCCTTTGTTGTCTGGCTAAGCTGGTTTTAAAAGCCCCTTCATCAGCGGTACCTAGCACAACAAAGGTGCACAACTAAGCCATCCTTAGGAACACTCAGGTTCTCAACTGATGAACCTATATTGCAAGTTCCTCCAGTCGTGCCTTGTTATAAACAATTTTTTTTCCTAAAATACAGCGATCAAAAACATATGCTGCCTCGAAGATTAGTAACTTCTTTAAAAAATGCTTCCCTTAACTATACACCATATTTCACTGCTTGCTTTTCAGCAGCCATAGCAGGTCACAAGGCTGGTATTAGAAGAAGTACAAACGAAAACAGTGCTCCTGCATCCTAAAGCCATGCTTTAAGCATGGTTGCACCACAGCTCGGTGAATCACCAGTCTTGCGTTCTTGGCCAACTTTGACCATTTACATATCCTGACTCCCAATCTACAGCTGCTTAACTTTTACTGCATGACTAATCTCACGGAACTCCGACGACAGGACTTCAGGAGCCTCCAATACAAGTATTGCAACTTGCAATACCTGTTGACTCAGATCACCGGGATCTCAAGGTCAAGGACCTCTGCTCCCTTTTCAGCCAGGACAGTTAAGCTCCATCAAACGCAAATCTCCTCCATCCCAATCACCAAGCTGCAGGAGGAGTGGTGGAAGAGACAATGCCCTGGATTATGCCATAACCTAGTGGCTACAGCAGTCTTCTGAGTCATGACGGGGTTGCATCCCACTGGGCCAAGGTGAAACTGAATTTAGATTTCCCACTCCCTAGCTGACTACGTTTATTAAGCTCTTACGGGAAGGATATGCTCTGGTGCTTCCCTTGCCTCATCCTCTTCACAGCAGCCCATGGTTTCTCTATGAACAGAGCTGGGCTCTGCACTACGAGGCTCCGAGTGTGCACAGCAGAGCAGGGATTCGGGTGGAATACAGACACATCTTTGCTGTGTTCCTGAACCACAGCAGGATTCGGCAGGGAGCCTGGCCCTACCTGCCACTGCCGCCTGTGCAGTCATGGGCACTGCAGTTTAGCGACCTGGGGAACTGCCAGGACAAATGAGCAGGCGGTAGGAATTTCTGCATACCTCTAGGGTCAGACAGCTGCCACAGCAGGAGATTTATAGGTAGATTTCTTGAACTTGGCAAAATGAATCCACCTGAGTCCCATTTCTGGTGCCCAAAGTAGAATCTATCCTTTGTGGCAACGTACTTATTTAAGGACTTGGATGTCTGAGGACAAGTCATACAACCATATGTATTTTAACTCACCACCTCTAAAATTTTAATTACTTACCTCATGATGATATTTTAAGGGTTAATTTACATTCGAGGAAATATCACAGACGCCCACATAATTCTGAGCTCTTTCTGCGTAATTAAGAAAAGCAGCAATGTTCATGCCACCCTGACAGCGAAAGCCTGCCGAACTACTGGTTACATTCAAAATACTTGTCATACAGGTTCTGAACTGCCCTGGGATACATGGGATGAGTTACCTGGAAAGGGTGCAGTGGTAAGGCGAGCATGTTGTTCTGAGTATCACCACATGTGTTGGCCTTCCCCTGAGACCTTCCCCAAGACTGGGAGCATGTGACACCTTGGAGATGGAAGACTGAGGGATGTGGCTCTCAGGTATTTTCGGCTGATGGAAAGGAAACGGCTCTTGGTGGTGTTGTGGATGTTTTCACTTCACCCGCAACAGACAGGACCATAGTGAGAGGGAATTCGTATTGGCTATCACACTGTTTAAAAGGGCTTAGAAAGGCCCTTCCCTGGCAAGAGCTCTTACCACTAGGCATTTACATGAAAAGTGGGCATCCTGCCCCGTAAAAAAAGTGAGATCTACCCAATCATTTATAAAAATACTCGTAACTGACTACCATCAGTAGCTCCTTTATTGTAGATAATTCAAGGTATCTCATCATTAGTCCTGCCTGAGGTGTGTGATGGAGTTTCAGAGCCATCCTCATACTTGGTTTGTTATCAGCTAACTACAAACAGCTTTCTCAGCAGCCTGTAGACTTCCTGGTCTGCCGGTCATGGTATCTGACTTTTCCACTGAATTGCAGAAGGAGGATAAGGGCTGAATTTTGGCCTTTAGACTGTAGTTTGAATGTTAGGAGTTAAAATGAAAATACTACAGCGCTTAAGATGCTCATACACATATTTTTTATTAGCTGAAGATCAGCTCTCCAATCTAATAGTGATGAGCTCATTTGTAATAACAGCTATGGTTACAAATGGTCCTCCTGAAACCCAAGAGAATTCATAATTAGTATGAATTATGAACATCTTCCCTAAATTGTGGCTTCTTTTCCACCTCTGAATGGAAAGTGAACAAATGTTGTTGCAAAGAACCCTAGGGAAGCTCTCACTCCTCCAACCCTAACGTTGAGTAACCTGACACACCCTTGAACATGAATCTGCTCCATTTCACAATCTTGGTAATTTGGGATTTTCCAAGAAAAAAAGTCCTGAACTGATTAAAACATGCATTTGTGCGTGCTAAGGCAAACTCCCATCTGCTCTACATCTCATACTTTGCACCCTGGTTCTCATTGAATCAAATCTGTCTTTCTTGGTGATTTAACTGTCACATACATGCCTTGCCAAGTTTCCTGCACATGAACTTTTGAGCCTGATGGTAGGATCTGAACATGCTACCTTTCTCCTCCCTTTCATGCCTTAGGATGCCATGCAGTAAACTCTCTGTGCCTGCTATTCAGGTTGATTCCCATGATTTCCTTCCCATTACTGTAGTGTGAGGGACATCCCTCGGAGCTGTTTCAGTAATCGGAACGGGTGCTTTTTCCCTTTTTTCCCATTAAGCTGTAATTCCTGGGATCACCTTGTCTCTGAGGGGAGTTCTGGCCGTCCCCCACCTCTGCAGTGCCCTATGGAGAGGCTTGTTTTCATCCTTGGACTGGGGATATGCTCTTTGAACTGGCCCATTTAGCAAGTAGGTTCTGCCACTGGGGAACCAGCAGCTGGGCTCTCTGCTCGCTCGGCATGCTCCAACAAGAAGCTTCCTGCCGCCAAGAGTTCTCAGCGGTTGTTTGCCCCTGCAGCACAGTTGGCTTCAGGCATGGATGTAACTCCCACTCTTGCACACAAAATTTGATCCAATGTGCAATAATTGCAGTTGAAGCAAGTCAGCATGAAAGAACTTAGTCCATTCTTAAAGGACAAATACCTTTAAGGGATCTGTAGAAATTAAAGTGATAAAAAGGCTGCAAGTATTGTATAACCACTAAAGTTCAAATGACATGTGGAAGAAGGAACCCTCTAATTCTGGACTCTGGGTTGATGAAGAGCTATACACAAGTTTGGAGATTTTGCTTTATTCTACCCCTCCTCTGCTGTCTTGCTAGAAATAAAATATGGCTATAAAATAACAGAGTGATTGTACCCAAACAGGCACATGCGCCGGGTTAGTAACTTGTCTCTTCCACAGCTAAACGGTGTGGATAATGAAGGAGAGCACAGGAATGAAGGCACAGCCAGCTCTTCTGAGTAAAATAAGCAATTCTACGATTTAATCCCTGGTAGCCAGAGTGGAGGAACACCTCCCAGAAATGAGAGTTTCACAGCCACAGCTGGGTGTTATTAACCCAAGCTTTTGAAAAAGCAGGAATCTAAATCTCCTCCTCTTTTTGGATTTCTTGTTTCTGAAAAAAGAGCAAAGAAAGCCTACCCACCCACAAAGCAACCAACCCGTTCCCTGCCTTCCCAGATTTAAATGTTTTCAAGAACAAAAAAGACCAAGGGCATGTTGTTGCTTTAGGATTTGCTCATCTCTTTGAGACACCGCAGGGAAAAAAAAGATCGCCATCTTCTTACCATCCAGACAGCAGATTACAAAAATAAAATTACAGGAATCTGGGAAAACAGAAGAAATGGAAGTATAATGAAACTGTTACCCAATCTGTCTCCTTCCCTGCCGAAAAATGAAGGGGGTGGTAATTATGTATTCCACTCCCTCAATGAGTTGTTCTGAGGAGTTGCCACTCATTAGATTGTAAGTTACAATCACTAGATTGTAAGATACTCTTATACTATAATTGAGGACATATTTAAGATAATTTAACATCAAAAATGGAATAATCTAATTTTAACATAACAGAAACACTCCTTAAATAATGTCACCTTATCTGAGTTATGTTTAAAATAGCATGTGACACGGTTAAATACATGGATCTAAGCTCGCAGAAGGATGAAAAGACTATAACTGCATTCCTACAGTGACCTTACAGAGAAGACCCTGTCACTGCAGTCTCTTTCATTACTTATTATCAACTTTTTTATTGTGGTTTGTTACAAGTCACAACGTTGTACACCTTGCATCTGCACGCAATTCCTTAGTCACTAAGACTCTGTGCCTTCCCAAGATTATGAGCCAATATAGACAGGTGGGGAAGAAAGGGAAACCCAACCCAAGCAGCTGGGCAGATTCCGTAACGATGGCATTACTTGATCCCATCTAAAAGAGGCGGCAGCGTAATAAGAAGTGCATCTTGTGACATGGGAACATGTGCTGCCGTGCCACCCTGTGCTAAAATCGGGACACACCAAAGCCACCTGATACTATTCTCTGCAAAATCCTGGCCTGCCACTCTGAAGGAAAACAGCCCCCATTTACAGAAAGCCTGTGCTTTCTGCTTTTGCTGCGGATGGTGCTGTTGCTAAGTTCACGTTGTTTGGGCCTTCCTGCTTCAGTTCACCTGCCCTGCCAATGGATCAGATTTCTGAGGTAGCCAGTGACCTTCCCCTATCATACCCACAGGCTACAGCAATTTAATAGGGTGTGAACAAGGATACTTGCCTCAAGAATTTAACAAACTTACAAAAGCAAATACAGGGGAAGTGTTATAAAAACAAACAGAAAAGCGGCACTCCTACATATGGAACCACGAGCATTATCCTGCAGGAATAAATGGATAAACAGGTTGAACTGAGATCAGGGCATTGCAGCAAGGCACTGAATTCATGTTTTTATCACAGTGGGGAAAGTTTTTAGCACAGCAATCAGAATAACAGCAAAAAAAAACCAACAAAAAACTAGAACCAAGCCTTATTCTTTCCAAACTACTTAACTTTTTTTCTACCCATGGAGAATAACATAGCTGTTAGACTTTATCTAAAAGAAGCGCTACACTGGTTCATTAAACACATTTTCCCTCAAGATAGTTGAATTAATTTAAGTTCTACTGAAAAAGCTATCACTGAATTCATGAATGGTAACTTGTACCACATAAGCTGCATTTTAATACCTTAAATTGCTTACTAAGAAAGTTCTGTGCAGAACTCAGCAACGACCAAGTACAGCATAAGGGAGCTGCAAAACGTTCTGTGTGTTCTTTCTCTCACTGCTGTAAGGTAACATTAGCACTTCCCCAGCACGCTTTCACCGAGCTATTGCAATAGCTCATACTCAAGAACAAATTAAAGTATTCTCTGGGTTTTTTTGTTTACAGTAATACGTATTATTTGGATAGAATATACATTTCCTTATTCTCCCATGTATTTTTCAAGACTAAATCTTACAATAAACACTCTTGCCTTCTCAAATCTGGGTACTCAACTCACTAATTTCTTTAAAAAGTAGTAATAAACTTGGTACAATCAGCAAATTTTATTAATTTACATTCAAAATTGTCTAAAATTAAGCCTTCCTCTGAACCTAGGCACTTTAACTTCATTGATAATATAACAAAACCCAAGCAGTATTAGAATAATTATTTCAACAGGAAACCAGCTGTGCAGACCACTATGGATACTCCTCTCCATCTGTCCTGGTTTTGGCTGGGATAAAGTTAATTTTCTTCCCAGTAGCTGGCTGCTGTCTTAAACCAACAACACCATCCTTCATCATTCATTCTCTCCACAAAATGCTATCAAACAGATGTCCTTTGCTCAAAAAAAAAAAAAAAAAGGAGGAAAAAATTGGGATCCAGCTCTTTCAGATGACAGGAAACAAGTCCCACACTCCTGAGGAATGCCTTGCCACCCACTCCTTCAGTTAGACCAGGAAAGAAAAACAACTGGCTGCCAAGGACTCAGATAAACTGGTCTCCAATTGTTTAAAGCTTTATGAAGCAGAACCAGTACCTCAAACACAGTCAGTAACCAGCGGTCTTCCAAGGGATGCCAAGCGAAATGTTTGGCTTCAAAAGGAATTCCTGGTTGTGCTCCTGTCACTGGGGCAGGGTGGTCACAGAGCAGCTGTAAGCATGATGTATTCTGCACCTCACTTGCCATCGATTCCCACAGCTGTCTTATCAAATATTTACAGCCTGTGGGAACGTGGCTGCGAGTACACTGGTCTGCCAGGCAGCCTTGAAAATGCGTGTGTTATGGGGCTCCTGCTCAGACAGCACTTGGGTGATAAGCTGAGGTGTAGTCAGGACAGCTTCAGGGCCACCAATGGCAGAGACTACAAAGAAAGACATTTTCTGGAAAGGTTCACGTACAGGGTGCCCTCCACACTCCTCCTGGAGTGCCCACTGCAGCGGGGACTTGCTTTACGTGCACAAAGGAAATTTAAAAGCTACTGCAGTATTAAGGCCATGTAATTTTCACACTAATAGTTCAAAGTCAGCGTAAACAAGTTTCAACCACGCACAGGAACTCCTGCTGTTGTAAGTTACCAGGTGCATACCATAAAGACTTCATCCTTTGTAAGGACTGTGATTTTTTTTTTTACCTGTACAGTTATTCAGATCTCATTCCAGAATTCATTATCAAGCTAATTAAGGGATTTCAGTTTATTCCGTATTTAAGGGAAGACTCTTTGTGGCTTGACTCTGGGAAAATGCACAAAAGAAGGCAGCAGCTTGTTTTTCAGCTCCTGTCTTTGCATTTTCTGCTCAAGAGCCAGAAAAAAGGGAAGCATGTAAATTAGGATGCACATGTATCTGGCAGGATTAGCATCACACATTTCTCTGGAGGCAGAGAAATGACAGCACACCTTCCATTCTCAAGATAGAAAAACTGATCATGCACCATTTCAGGGGTGGTTTTACCACGTTTCCCTGCTGAGCTGCTGATCCGAAATCTTATTTATATTTCATTCATCCCTCTTTCAGCAAGAGCAGGTCCCCCATCGGTAATATAATTGTTTATGGGATGATAATGCCTCAAATGAGGTTAAGACTGTACAGGCAAATATATGTAACATATAAATACATAATGTACAATAAAGGAAATCTATCAGGATTCATTTGGCGCATTCCCATTCTCTTCGCCTTGAGGCAATTTTACATAATAGATGTTGATGTTGTGAAATATTTCTTGGAGGATTACTATCCAGGGTTCATAAGAAATTTTTTTGTCAGGATCTATTCCTTCAGAAATATACATGGAAATGCAGATAAATTTTCCCAAGTAATCCCAAGAGTGTAAACTTAGGAAGCAAAAGTCAAAACCTTTCGATATTGTCTTGGTACGTATATTCTGCAGCCAAAACCTTAATTCATATCAGCTTTTTTATGGAGCATAAGTGTTTCAAGGAAAAAAAAAATGATTCTAATGCTCATGGTTATTAAAGAACTGTCTGCTTCTGGCATTTAAAAATGAAACCATGATGTTTCCACTAGATTACTCTGACACTACACATATCACGGACCATCAGATTTCAACATGTAATCATCCAATACAGTAACATATAACTCCTGCTCAGCTGAAAACTAATTTTAAGAAATACATCTAATGTTCAACAGAAGACATAAAATGATGGAAAATCCTCAGCTTCTCCTGGGAATGTGTTTTGGCGGTTAACCGTATAAAAATGTGCTTCTTAGTTCCTCTTTGAATTTGTCTGGCTTTTGCCTCTGGCTATTACTTCTTATTATGCCTTTCTTCAATAGATTAAAGAGCCCTTTAATATTCTCTATTCTTCCTCAGGAATGTTCCTATACACTACAATCAAGACACCCCCCCAATCCTGTTTTAGATAACTTTTAACAGCCTGAGCTCTTAAAACATCCCAGGGTAATGCATTTTCTCCAACCATCAGAACACTTTGTTTCACTCTTTTGCTCTCTCGTTTTCCAAAATGCTTCCTAAAAACTGAAAATCAGAACTGCCTGAACTCTCCTGTGGATGGCATCGTTGAGGCTAAACACGAGAAGTAGAATAAATATCTTTTTTATCCTCTTCTGCCATAGCAGCACCCAGGACAGCCCTTAGCTGACCTGAAAATCCTTCTCAGAGTCATTACCTTCTCAGGATATAGTCTTCTGTGCTCCAGTTACCCCACCACACTTGGTTCTAAAGACAGACAGCTTTACATTTGGCTGGATTAAAATTCACTAAGTTTGAACGGGATGCTTCTACCAATCATTCTGATCAGTGTCCTGTCATCATTATTTAGGATTCCACTAATCCTGGAGATGAATCTTTGCAGCAGCAGGTTTAGATCTGCTTCCAGATCATTGCTAAAACTGTTGTACAACATAGGAGCTACCACTGGAACCTCTTTAGGCACCATCTCTTTCAACTAAGTTTTCCTACAGATTTCCTATTCTTGAGATCTGATGGCAAATTCCATTTGCCGTCATTCCATTATTGGCACTGCATGCACCCAATGTTAGTATCATGCAGCACTGAGTCAAGTACCTTCTCAAAACAGCACTGATAGATACTTTTACTACCAGTAAATACAGACTTATATTATATTCCTGCATTTCAACTTTTTATTATTTGAATTCCAGATTCTGCTGTTTTGGTTAGGAGAGCTATTAAGCAAACTCGTCATTTGTGTCACATTGCTCTTCCTTTTGAAAAACAGTACAAAGCAGCCTATTTATCACTTGTTTAACCTCCTAATTTTAAAGTACGATACAACTACACCGGAGTATTAGCAAACCATAAAACAGTATCAGCTGGATCGGCAGAAGCATCAGAGCACTGGAGACCCAAACTCACATTTCTCATGGCACTTCCAGGATGGAAACCCCAACAACTGTGGACTTTCAAAGTACGCCATCACAAGCTC
>NW_010422949.1:33391-33982 GCF_000710305.1 Buceros rhinoceros silvestris
TGAACTTCAAGCGATGCGCACCAACCAAAGAGGTGTGGAACCTTGTTACAACAACGGAGGGATGGGGTGAGGCACGACCCCTTTCCTCACACCCAGCAGAAACCTCCCTGAGCGACTCTCTGCTCCACATCGCTGTGGTAACCCACCCCTCCATCGCCGACCGGCCTGGCCGCTGGGGCTAAGACCACTCACAGTCTCTGCTTGAAACCAGCTTTCCCTCTCATGTTTACACCACCAGATTTAGGCTCCTGGGGTCGGCCCCGCCAGAGGAGGAGGCAGAGCAGGGCAGCCCCGGGGGTGCCGATGCCAGACACGGTGGTTGAGGTGGGGGCTGCAGCAGCTCACCCGAAGCCTGAACGAAGGGCAACTAGCTCGCCGCTAAGACCACTCACAGTCTCTGCTTGAAACCAGCTTTCCCTCTCATGTTTACACCACCAGATTTAGGCTCCTGGGGTCGGCCCCGCCAGAGGAGGAGGCAGAGCAGGGCAGCCCCGGGGGTGCCGATGCCAGACACGGTGGTTGAGGTGGGGGCTGCAGCAGCTCACCCGAAGCCTGAACGAAGGGCAACTAGCTCGCCGGGGGCCGGTGGTG
>NW_010422950.1:0-4315 GCF_000710305.1 Buceros rhinoceros silvestris
ATTGCTACAGTCACAATAGTGAGTGCAAAGTTGTCATTTTAGTATTTTAGCCTGAAAAATCCTCAAAACCAGTTTTGAATGAAACCACACGTACTGTTTCTTATCTGACAATACCTGTTTGCGCTTACATTAACCTTATAAAGAAATTATGTTTGTTTTTTTTTTCCTAGTTATTAAACCATGTCTTAAAAGAGCTCAGGGAAATGAAACAAGTCAGGGAGAACCTCTTGGAAGTCCATCTGAATGGCAAGTACCGCAGCGTTACTCCGACGTTCTGTTGTATTCAGTTGCTGGGTGGTGTAAGTGCCGTGTGGTTTGAGCGGTTGCTGTCTGGCTTTGATGACAGACACGCCGCCTTTTGTGTCTCTCTCCATGTAGAGTATTTGTGTGCTTGAGTGACTTTTCAAAATGACTCAGTTTGGTCACCACAGAACTCGTTTTAACCCTGGAATCATTACACCTGGAAATTTCTGTCCAGTATTAACTTCTGGAAAGGGAGAGAAGCTGCAGGTGCAGTTGCTGGGGGCTGCAGACCTGGCTCTTGGAGTGATGCAGAACTGCCAGTTTGTCATGAAAAATCGTTTTTCTTTCAGGGCTTCTGCAGACTAACGACAAAGTGGCCCTGAAGGAGATCACCAGGCAGCTGCACCTGGAAAATGTGGTTGGCGATAAAGTTTTTGTGAGTATCAACTTCATTCTGCCCTTCGCCTACCTCCCACAAAAATCCTTGCCTAGAAAACTGGCTTCGTGGAGTGCAGCTGGTTGAGACCAAATGGGCTTTGAGAGGCTGTTGGCAAAATGGTGATGGGGTGGCTCAGCCTTCTCAAAGCTCGCTCTTAGAATCAAACATCTAATAACTGATGGCAGTCGTGAACCGTGGCAGCACGCGCCTGCAAAGTCCCTGGTTTACAAACACTTCCAACATGCCAGCAAATACTTGTCTCCTGCACCAGTGCTGAACGTTCCGTGTGGCTGGTTGAGCAGTGGAGAGGCCACACCTTGAACACTGTGGCCTGTTCTGGCCCCTCACTTCAGGAAGGACACTGAGGGGCTGGAGCGTGTCCAGAGAAGGGCAAAGAAGTTGGTGAAGGGTCTAGAGAGCAAATCTTATGAGGAGTGGCTGAGGGACCTGGGGGGGTTGAGGCTGGAGCAAAGGAGGCTCCGGGGAGACCTTCTGGCTCTGACAACTCCCTGACAGGAGGGTGGAACGAGGTGGGATCGGTCTCTTTTCCCAATGAACAAGCGACAGGGCGAGAGGAACCAGCTTCCAGTTGCGCCAGGGGTGGTTGAGGTTGGCCCTGAGGAGCCGTTTCCTTACAGAGAGGATTGTCAGACATTGGCCCAGGCTGCCCAGGGCAGTGGTGGAGTCCCCATCCCTGGAGGGGTTTAAAAGACACGTCGATGTGGCACCAAGTGACCTGGTTTAGGGACCCTGGCAGTGCAGGGTGGATGGTTGGACTTGATGATCTTGAAGGTTTCTTCCAACCAGATGATTCTGTGAATGTTACTGAATCCTGATACTTACCAAAACCCATCGATGTGGACTTGGAGGAGGAGGAGGGATGGAAAGGCTTCTCGTAACGTTTACTTTAATCCTGGAAATGAAACAGGCATTAAGCATTCCGCAGTCAGAGGGGTGGGGTGTTTCGGAAACGTGGGCTTTAACATTTCAAGACAAAGAGTCAGCAAGTTAAGCATCTGCAGTCGGTACCTTTGGTACATTTGCACGCTTTTCCAGTTCGTGGGGAAATCCGTCCAGGCTTCCTAGAGCTGTCATTTTGCATAGAATTTCTATTAAAATACTTGTTTCTATTGACCTTCCCCAAAGATAAGAATGAAGGGAATAAGGGAGGGGCTTCAGATCGAATTTCACTCATTTAAGTATGAAATAACTTGGACTGGAGATCTGAGCTCCCCTGGTTGGTGCCAGTTACTCAGCCAGTGTTCCTGAGAGTCCTTCTTCTGGTACCAGAGAGGTTCCTCCTGCGCGTCACCTCCTCCTCCACGCCCAGACAGGCCCTTGGAGACTCACCCAGGTGTGAGCCTTGGGTCACCCCGATCCGAGTGGGTAAAGCAGAACGGTGAGAGGGGAGAAGGGCGAGGTCTCCCCTCCTCCCCAGAGGAGGGTTGTTTTCCTCAGGAGCACTCGGGAAGCTGTAGAGATAAGGTGGTGCTGCTTTCGTTCAGAGAAACCAGAGAACCAGGTGTGGTGCTTTCCCCTGGTAACTAAAACGCTCCACGGTGATTGTTCTCCACGGGGCGAGACGTTAGGCGGCATGTTCGGCCTGTGTGTGGATGGAAACTGAGTCTGCAGTCGCTGTGTGAGGAAAGACCAAGATGCTGACAGTCGGCTGAGTTTACAGACGTGCTCCTCACCACCGGTTTTTGCCCATCTGAGGCGGTTAGTTTGGGGTTTTCAGACTGGAAAAAAGTGCCTGGGTGTAGAGCGAGCTGTTGGCTTTCTCCCCCGGAGAGGCTGCGACTGTAGGTGGGTGCGTGTGCGCCGGTGTGGCAGGCGGGGGCTTGGGGGGAGCCCTCCGCTGGAGCCTGACCTTGCTGCAGTTCCACAGCTCTGCACGTGACACCTTTGTCTTCTCCCCTAGGGCAGTTTTGCTGAAAATCTTGCGTTCCTTCTTGAGGCGTTAAGGAAAGGTAAACACCCGGAGCCCCTGTCCTGAGACTCTGCGTGTGTGTGTGTGTCACTCGACTGAAAAGCGCTTGTGTGGGGGCTTTGTTCATCGACTCGTACAAGTGGTATGAAGAAATCGAGCCCAAGAATGTGTCCTGGTTACAAAGTAACCTAAAAAAAATCAGACAAACGTACACCTAACGTAACTGATGCCACAGAATCTTGCGTGTGATGGCCAGCTGTGAAGGGCAGATTATTCTATCCACACCGAAGCTATTAAAAATAGCTTATAATTATTAAATTTTTACGAGATGTTATTGTGAAAGGCAAGAGAGCTGAGTGGAATAGCTAAAGTAAGAGGTAAGCTGTTAAAACCGGGGTCTGTGAAAGCTGCAGGGGTGAGAGCCTGGTGCCGAAGTGACTGTTCTAACTGTCCAACCTCCTCCGTGGCAGGAGACCGCAGCAGCAGCTGTCCGGTGCTGTTTGTGCTGGATGAATTCGACCTGTTCGTTCACCACAGGAACCAGACGCTGCTCTATAACCTCTTCGACGTGTCGCAGTCAGCGCAGACGCCGGTGACGGTCATCGGGCTTACCTGCAGGCAGGTGAGGGATCGCGCCTCCCCGGGCAGAGCTTTTAGTTCTCCTGAAGAGAACTTCGGTCTCTTCGTTTACGGAGGGACTTTTCCAAGTTACCCGTTTTCCTGACTGCTGTTCTCGGTAAACTGGGTTGGTGTGAGAATAGCCAAGTTACGGCAAGATGAAGAATAATTAACCCGTTGTCGGAGCCTGAGTCGGGGGTCAACGTGGTTTAGGTGATGTTTAGCTGGGCAGATTTCAGGGAGTTAATAGAATAGTTAGTAGCTGATGCAGTAACTGATGGCGTGACAACAGGCACGTGAACTGACGGCTGCCAGCCTGCGTGTCCGGGGGAGAGACGCCTTGCCTGGAGCCAGGACAGGCCAGAACGTCTTGAACACAGACTGAAGTACCTGAAATATTTACATCATCTTGGAGGAAGCAGCTAGGGGGTGACCCTGAACCGGGGAGAGGGGCAGTTGTTGGGTGTCACGGGGCACGTGGGTTATAACCATCAGCAAAGGTCGTGTCGGAATGTTTTAAGCTTGAGAATTTAATAAGTTTGTTTTTTTCCCCCCAACGTGATTTACTTTGGTGCTTTCTCTTCTCTTTGTTCTTTGATTCTTTGCACTCAATGCATCTGCGTTTTAAATTGTTATGTTGGCTGTGTTTTAACAAGGATATCCTGGAGCTCTTGGAGAAGAGAGTGAAATCAAGGTTCTCCCACCGGCAGATACACTTGATGAATGCCTTTGGTTTTAAGCAATACATGAAGATATTCAAGGAACAGCTTTCTCTGCCTGCTCAGTTTCCTGACGAGTCTTTTGCACAAAAATGGAATAACAATGTTCAGGTATTTCAAGCTCTTTGTATTTGGTTCTGGTAGAACTTCTGAAGTAAGACTGTTTCTAAGAGTAAATTGAGTCTGATACAAAATAAATCAAACTGTGAAGAGATTCTTTGGATATTACAGAATCGTTTGGGTTGGAAAAGCCCTTTCAACTCTCGAGTCCAACCATTCTCCCAGCACTGCCAGGGCCCCACGAACCCCTGGCCCTCAGCACCACCTCCACACCGCTGGCAAACCCCTCCAGCCGTGGGCACTCCA
>NW_010422950.1:4502-5517 GCF_000710305.1 Buceros rhinoceros silvestris
CCTGGCTGCACCCTCCTGTCAGGGAGTTGTCAGAGCCAGAAGGTCTCCCTGGAGCCTCCTTTGCTCCAGGCTCAGCCCCACCAGGTCCCTCAGCCGCTCCTCAGCGCATTGTGCTCCAGACCCTGCCCCAGCTATGCTGCCCTTCTCTGGGCACACACCAGCCCCTCAATGCCTGGGGATAAAATTAAGTGTCACAAAAACCACCTGAGCATTAAGGTTAGACATCACTTAAACTCTTTTGCAGCATCTCTCAGAGGATAAAACGGTGCAAGACGTGCTGCAGAGCCTGTTCCACCACAGTAAAGATCTGCGCTCCCTTCACTTCCTGCTGGTAGGTACCTGCGCGTGGATACAGTTGTGTTCTGGATTTACAGTAATCGAGAAAACACGAGTGGTTTCTAAACCAGTTCCCTGAGCTTCGCCTGAACCGTGTTTTCACTGAGCGGGCTCCGGCGGCACAGGAGTTCCTGCCTGCCTCCCTCATCAGTCCGGGCCTCCTTCACGGCGCGGACTGCTCCTGGTTGGGGTGACGTTAAGGAGCGCTGGTTGTTAAAGTGCTGGCAGGGCTTTGGGGCTCCCGAGAGCTTTGGCCCAGTCCTTCCATTTGTAAAGCAAAACCATAGGTGAAACACTTTGAATATATTCCTGCATTTCTGAGATGCTTTTTGGCTGCTGGTGAGTCCTGAAAACTGCTTGTCCTGAAACCTGCTGCTTCCCACTGTAAGTCCGTGGTTCCAGCCAAATATTCCTCCTTCCCCACACTAAACCTGCTGCTCATCCGTGTCGTCTCCTAAGATCACTACGCTGTGGTGCTGGTTTTTACTGTGTTACGGCATTCCCGTGTCATCCTGTGCTCTCTGCTTTGTCCTCCTGACACCACTGGGGCTCATCCGTGTTCCTGGAGCTCTCCTGACTAGCCCCTGCGCAGCTTCACGCGCTTCCGCCACGGAAGCATGCGCGGCTGCGTCTGGAGCAGCCGTCCCTCCGAGCGGCAGGGTCTCGCTTGTCCCCCCCC
>NW_010422950.1:5624-6659 GCF_000710305.1 Buceros rhinoceros silvestris
CTGTCCTCCCCCTTTCCGCTGCTCTCGCTGCGGTGCTCCTGAGCACCCACCACCCGCGTTCGTGCACACCTTGCTCCTGATGTGCCCCTTCAGGAAGTGCTCCCGTAAATCCTCACTCCTGTTCCTCACGCAGAGGAAATGCTGTTGTTTTCTTTTATTGTTCCCAATTTCTTCTGGTGCAGAGTCTCAGACGAAATCACTTGATGGATAGTCAGGCACCACTTTGTTTCCCAGAGCTGGTTTTGATATGGAGAGATTCAGGTAGCCCAGATGCTGCCCTGAATCCATCCACTGCTGTGACGCTGGTCCGGGAAATGTGATCGTAGTCTTTTAAATCTGGAGGTGCTGGAAGCTTGAGGCTACTAATCCCTGGAGATACCGAGACGGAAGTTAATTCCCATCCACAAATGACCGCGTTGTCTGGCACGGAGGGGCTGAGGAAGTGCTCAGAATGGTCCTTGGTAGCTTCCACCTCTCCCAGTTGCCTCGGGGAGAAGGAAGGCTCCTCACTGCGAGGAGGAAAAATAGACCCCTGCCTCCCCGTGAACGCTGAGGGAAGGTGCCTGTGCTCAGTGAGGAGGAGGAGGAAACGCTGGCAGCAAGCTCCCGCCTGTCGCGATGACGGGGCTGAAGCTTAACGCAGGGTCGGGCTCTCCGGGAGGGTCTTCTGCTGTTTCAGCCTCCTCCCTCACTGGGGTGTTCTCACAGTCGCTGTGAACAGCAGAGAAGTAGCACACCTCTGACCATCCCAACGTACCCCCTGCGTGTGTCCTTCCGCCGACCTGCTCAGCCTGCGCCCTGCAGGGCCTCCCATCGTGACCTCCAGCTCGGTGCAGGGCTGCTCCCGGGCTCCAGCGCCGACAGCTTTTCCCAGCGATGGGTTTACCCCGATCACCGACCTCCTGCTCCAGTGCTGAAACCCGCTTTTTGTCAGCCCTCTGTTTACTCCAGCTAGGGACTCGATTGCAGGTAATTTCCAGCTCAGGGCACACAGGGGTGTCACTGTGGCTTGAATAAATGCCAAAGAGCTGGTGG
>NW_010422951.1:0-7075 GCF_000710305.1 Buceros rhinoceros silvestris
GGTTCCTCCATGTTGAACCCAGGACATGGGCAAATAATGAACATTCTGTTTCAGAAGCAGCAAAGGTTGATATTTAGAAGGCAGCAAATCCTGAGAAAATAGCAGCATGATTATAGTTACCTTCTAATTAAAATTACCTGTGTTTATCTTGTAAAAAGTTAAATATCACAGAGAAGGAGAAAGTTGACGGAAATGACAAGAACTAGATTTCTTCTTCTCTAGAATTCAGTATTACAATAAACCCCAAACCAGACCGTATTTACTTAAAACTTGGCAAATTAGACCCAACCTTTGGCCTAACTCTCTATGGGTTTCAATAGCAGCTCTTCAGAGTTGCCACAAGAATCGGACTCCATAAGCCTTGAAGATCTAAGTTCCTATGAAATACATCTGATAAAATTATTTTGAAGAGGTAGCAGAAGATCCGATAATCGTTCCCCAAATTGGCCTTCCATCATAGCAGCTGGAAATTTTAAGTCCACAGAAAGCTGAGTTTTAGCATTAATCTTGACTTCTGAAAAACTGAAGTAGCACATCAGCCTATCCAGTGTCCATTACTAGTCACTGGGCATGTTTCTACTGCTTTCTAGTGGTACTTACCAGTGTCTTGCCTTGGTGTGGCTTAAACTCTCTGATAAAGTACATTTCTTGATTCTTTGAACTATGTAATACTTCCTCCCTCCTGCCCCCTCCTTTTTTTTTTATTAGGGTGGGTGGGAACACTGTTAGACTAATTTTAGAAAACTTCCCCTCTATTAAAAAATAGATGGGGGGTTGGGAGAACACTAATTATAGTTCTTAAAATTATTTCATTTTAATTTAAAAACCTGAAAGTTAAGAGTAGAAATAACCCAAGGGATAACAGTAGTTATCAGGATACGGTCTACACAGATAGTTTTTAAAAGAACATTAAAATCATTATATTATTTTTTAAATCCCAATAGGTCTTTCTTAAAGTAAATGCAATTAAAATAAATCCCTCGATGTAGTGTCTGCTTCTTAATACCCACTGCTTCCTAGTATCTTGACTGAGATAGGAAGAGTAGTACCTACTCTTCCTAGTATCTTGACTGAGCACAAACCACATACAAGGGAATAAACCGTGAATCTGCCCTAAGGAACAGTGGTGATAACTAACAATAAAAATGATGCAAAAGAGATCTCATAGTTGTCATTCACAGTTGTCAAACTCAAAACAGGGGGAAAAAATCATAAGCCCGAGGAATCTCATATCCCAAATCCACTGTTGGGGAACAAACACTTTGCAGCCTTGGTTATTTTAATGAACACATCACTTTAAACTATGCCTTTCCCATCTGTTCTGCTTTCTAATTACATATGCAAAAAGAAGCTCATTCACAACTGCATCCTAATGGAATCTTAAAAAAAAAACTCGGACAAGACTTAAATATTCTGTGTGCATCATTTGTATTCAAGGCATCAAGCAGCTTCTTCTCCATGAGGTGTTTTCTTGTTTTCTAGACTGAAAGTTGAGTCAAGGCAACGAATCACTGCTCTGTCATACAAACCCCTTGCATACAAAACAACCACAGTGGCATAGGAAAGACAAAGAAGAGGGTGCGGAGATCTCCCTTTCCTCACACCCCCTTTTCAAGTGCCAGGTCACAAATCTTTCATTGCATGTTTATGCATTGCAGCACTGGGGTTTTCCTAACAACTCAGGTCATATCCCTACCAAGATTTTAGCAAGTGTATAGTTAATGGGTTGCAGACACTGCGTCTGCAGTGTCGCTACTCAGTAATTGAGCCCTGATTAGCAGATTCTTATCCAAGATTTTAATGATGGCCAGATCAGGAATAGCAAAGTTTTACTGACCATGATTGAATAGCATTTACAGCACTTTGAAATTCAGATACAAGCTCATTATGACATTTCTAGCAGTTCCTTGTAACTGTTGTGATCCCTCCTTAGTAGAGATGACAGAGAAAAAGGAATTAAGGTATTCCTGCACCTGATCTATACAATTTCAGCAGCAGTGAGATACCTAAACACTTCAGTCACCTAAATCGTCCTGTTCCCATTAGTGCAGTCCACAAAGTGATGAAAGGCAAAGCTGAATTTCTCTAAGTTAAATCATGATGTTCCATCCCATCTTTATTAATTTTTTCCCTCAAATGACTGTACATGAAAGATGATTAAACGCCATAATTCAGTCTTAGATATCTTGTTCTGTGTCAAGTCTTCAGTGATAAAAGATAAAAAATGAACCTCCTGTCTTGCAGAGACTTGCCATGTGAGATCCTGTAGTGAATATAGTTTCTGCCATCGTGCTTTGGCATATACCAGTGTACCAGTGATGTGCAAACAACACAGCTTCAAAATGCTTACTGGTAGCAAACAAAAGCGACATGATTATTTCATTATACTCATTACCTGATTTGTAGCTGTGCTTTTTAACCCCAAATCTCCTGGTCTGTGTCTCCCCCAAGAAATTTTTCTCCCTTGAATTCTCCCTTGAAATGCCTGCCCTGCTCATGACATACTCTCTCTGGCTGCTATGTGCCCTGAAATACTCTCAGCCCAGCAAGTACAAAAAATTGACCTGGCCTAGCTTCTGCTGTTAAATACAGCAGTTCTGAAGTCCAGCTCCCTTGATGTTTGCCAACAATCAACCTTTTTCTGTTGCTGCTGATGTTTGTAACACCCACTTGGGCTCAGCTCCTGCATTTGCAACAGAACCTGAACATCGCTCACTCTTCTCTCTGTTACTCTTTATCCATTTCTGCCTGGTTTTTTTGTTTGTCTGGTATTTTTAAGGATTCCTCTTTTGGAATTGACAAGAAAAAAATCCATTCAAGAGTATGCTCAGGTTGAAGATTTTTCCCTAGTGTTTCCAGTTTTCCTTCATACAAACGTCTTTTCCACCTGCTCCACATTTCATATCTGAATTCCTATTTTACAGGAATTCTCAAATGCTGGTTTCAATCCTCAAAACTCAGTGTTGTTGATAAAGTAATCGCGAGTATTTTTTCTTTCTGACTACCTTATTCCTTTCTTCTTTAACACTGGACTGCTAAAATCACTGCGCATTTTGATAACCTCCCACAAAAATTGTAAGTGATGCCAGAGAATTCTCATAAAGAGGTTCTCTTTTCTGAAACAAAATGGGGGGGGAAGGGGGGGGAAAGTCAGTCAGTACTACTGAAAGTTTACGAATAACAAAAATCACTATCTAAATCTTTTCTGTATGCAAATTGCCTAGAAAATTAACAGCTAGAGGGAGCTATACTATTTCCTTTTTTTGTGCCAACATTACAGTACCAGTGATCCAATCCTGAGAACAGGACAGGGCTCTTCCCTCCCTACCTCGTTGATCGGCCACTACTTCCAGATGCTCATGTGAGACAGACCTTCTCCTGATGCTGCAGGAGCTCTGATATTATCAGGGCAAGAATACATCTTAGTAAAGAGGCTTCCCTCTCCTGTTTTTCCTTCAACAAGCAGGAGCAGAGAATTGTGAAATATTGTGAGATGGCTTTTGAAATCTAGTATACAGCTGACTGAAGGGGTTTGCAAGTTTTTCTACTTTTAACAAAGCTAACTGCTCTTAATAAAGCTGAAGGTTAATTTTTGTCCGTTCATGCATCTATTGTGAGCAATACTCAGATCCTTATCCTTTCTCTTCGTTATGAAAATATATTCTACTTAAAAAATTACTCTCTACTACATCCATTTTGATGATGAAAGCTAATATTATGCCTTCTGCTTTGCTAATAGCAAAATATTCATTAATATCATAAGCAGAGTTGAAACAACATGGGAGGAACAATGTTATTCTTTTCATTTGCAAAATAATACGTTCACTTCAAGATAGGACTATACCACAGCAGAATTCTCCTTTTTAGGGCAATAATTTGTCTGAAGTCTATGGTAAAATAATAAATATTGACTATTCCCTAATGAGTTTATATTCCTTGCAACCAGAACATAGCACTGTATACAAAATCATTATAATCATGTGAGACTGTACTAGAGAAAATTGCCAGGTGAAAAAGTTAAAAGTTACAATGCTAATAAAGAGTTAGCACTTCTCTTATCAGGAGCATCAAATGTTAATTTACACTCATGGGATTAACTAATCTGATACATTTTAGGCACCAACCAGGGAATAAAATTCTGCTAGGATTTTTATTCAATATAAATTAATGAGAACTCAAAGTTCATGCAGCAGAGCATTTCAAAAATTAAACTATGATAAATTAAAACCCCCAAATGCACACTCCAACTCTCGTTCTTTGAATTTTTACCCACAGAAGGGAGAATATAGAAATGCTAGTTTTAGCCTAGGAAGTTTCAGCTTCCAGGATCTGGGGGGAAGATTCAAAGCAGGATTTAACTTCAGGTGCCCTGAATCAGCCCCACTTCTCCCCTGGCCTCCATTAGCCCTCTAAGACTCTGGAGGATGGCATGGCTTCCCGGGCTGAAATTAATCTCTCCGCAGTTTCTGTGCACTCCATTTGTGGTCTTCGGTCTAGAGATCGAAATACTTGTTCTCAATGCATTTTTTCTACAGTGTCACAGTCAAGACTGCTGAGTATAACACTCCTGAGAGGAACTTTTGAATGTCCAGATGAGCTCAATATACCCACTCCCCCTTTAGAAGGAAAAAACCCCCACCATGTTAAACAGCTAGACTGCACATCACAGCTAAATAATTGCTGTCTGTACAGAGCGGTAGCTGGGAGATGAAGAAACAGCCACAAAAGTAATGTTCAAGACAGAAACCATCTAACTTGGAAGAGGCATTGCCCAGGCATGCAAAGACCTAAGTGAGGATAAAAATAGCTTTGTATGCCTTAGTTTGCCATGCCGCTGTAACACATCATTCACCTCACAGAGACAACTGTAAAAACAAACAATATTTTGAAGCTGTAAGAAAAATGCTAAGGCTAATACTTCACCATACATGGACTACCCAAGGCTATATCCCCATAGTGCTGGCTGCTCTATCCTTGTAAAGATTACATCCTTCTTTTGTTGAATAAAGCTAATGACTCTTCCTGCATGGTGGAATAAGAAAATCTTCCTAACACCTTTCAATGAAATTTCCATCTGCTGAGCCGAGAGAAAGAACCACTACCACAGCTCTAGAGAAATTGTCCAGGGACATCCATGCAACTATAAGACAGCTTTTCCACAAATTCTGCACTCTCTTGCTTCATTTATATTGAAGAAAACCAGTTATCAAAACCAGCTAGTCCTTCTCTGCTTCTGGCTACATGGATACCACTCCTACTGAAGACAGGGGGATTTTCCTTACAGCATAAGCCCAGACAGTAAGTATGCAGCAAGGGCTTCTAAAGCACAACTACTAGCTAAATCACTACTTCTGTGAAAATTTAATCCTATGATTATTGTGCTATAAAAAGGTCTTAAACAAGCAAAACCACATGGCTTGAGAACAGACAGTGTGATAAGATGATAATATGTATTATTGTTAAAATATCGGTTTAAATACAGGTTATTATAAAGAATGAAAGAAGAAAAACTATCTGCTGTTACTTCTGGGTTTAAAGGAATCTTATGCCACAGTTTTAGCTTCTGATTTAGCAACATTAATTAAGAATCATAAAATCAGAGTCACTTTTAAGAGCTAGCTACTTTTATATAACCTCTTTTTTCCTTATTAGTAGCAGCATAGTATCATCTGGAAAAAAAGAAAGTATTGTTTATAACTGAATTTTTATCCTGAATTTCAGTTAAATATTGAAGTCCTGTAAGGACACTTAAGCACATTTTCCTAACAATAGTATCTGTTACAGGAGGTTTCCTTAAAATACATTTTGAATGACAGCTTTTTTATTTCTTTAAAGTTTGCTACAGTATTTACACAAGGCAGAGGGCTGAAATCAGGAATAGTGAGATTCCCTGACATTGTTGCTGGTTTATATCTTCTTATACCTCACTGCAGGAACCGTATCTAGTGCCTGTATCATGAAGTTATCCCTGAGACCCTTCAGAAACGTGGGTGGATTGCATCCCACTGTGCTACCCTTCCAGCCGGTGTCAGAGACATTGAAGTCTCACCTAAGAGTGAAGGTATCTGATCTGGAGATGTTCTGAATTTGTTCAAAGAAAATGATGTACATTTTCTCATCCTAATTCTATGGTTTGTAATGCATTCCTACCACAGTGTCACCCCTCACTGGATTCTTCTCGGATGCCAACAAACAAGGTCTCAACCACAGGCAGTGCTCTAGTTTCCTGGGCTCTGTGCATTCACATGTGAGAGAGGCATCCCTTTGCCCTGTTTCTCTCTTCCTGAGGTCTCTCTTTTTCTTGCAGCTTTTGCTTTCCAATCCTATACATCACTTTCTCATTTAACTGCAGGTTGTAATTTCCCTCTACTATCTTAAATTCAGTAGAGAATCAAAAAGATAGTCGGGGGCTGGAGCACTCATGCTGTGAGGAGAGGCTGAGGGAACAGGGCTTCTTCAGCCTGGAGAAGAAATGGCTTTAGGGGAACCTTACAGCAGCCCCCAGTACCTACAGGGTGGTCACAAGAGATGGGTCCAGGCTCTTTACTGAAGTGTGTGCCAGAAGGATGAGAGACAATGGATGAAAACTGAAATGAGAGAGGTTCTGACTGGAATTATTTTTTTTTTCCCCACCATGAGGACGGACAGGCAGTGGAACAGGTTGCCCAGAGAGGCTGCTGTCTCTGTCCTTGGAAGTTTTCTCTATCCAATATGTTAAAGACCTGAGCAACCTGATTTGATCTCAGAGTTGAACCCTGCTTTGAGGAGGTGGCTGGACCGGACACCTCCTGAAGTTCCTTTCAGTCGGAATTATTCTGTTATTGTAAGAGTAGCTTGTTATAAGAACAGTGGCTTGGCAAATATGAACAAGTACATCAGATCAACGAACCTTTAACTAAGCAGCAAATAGCAGAACCCGAGCGACGCCACCATCATGGCTTGGCTTCGTGAACGAAGATTTAGGAAGGGCTTTTCCCACGCTGACTGCAAGCAATGAGTGCACCCTTCAGGCCTGCGCGGTGGATTTTTTAGGTGAGGCGCAGCGTGCGTGGAACTGGCTCCACCCTTTACACCT
>NW_010422951.1:7265-7724 GCF_000710305.1 Buceros rhinoceros silvestris
GGATGGCTGCCCGAAGGCTAGTGAGCCCATCCTGCCCGTGGACACACTTTGTCTGACCCTTCAGTTGAGACCTGTCTGGCTTGGGAGACCCCGCCGGAGGCACATGCCACCACCAGCACAGCTCTCAACCTCACAAGGGCACGCAAGCTCTTTCCGACACAGCACAGAACTTTCCATACACAAAAGGATGGAGGAACCCCATGAGTGCAAAGCAGCCATTAAATACAATTTTTTGGTTATTACCTTTCCCGGTTTGAGCTAAACTTCCTGGTTTGAGCTGAAACTTCCTTGTTTTGGGTAATGGACAAATAGGATTATTCCATGCAAATACGATAATTCCGCATTTAATTGGTTAAGGGAGTCAGGTGCAATATTACGTGGGGAGCCTTTAAAAACGCAGCAGCCAAGGGGGAGGTCTCTCTCCGTCTTCCGGACTCCATGAAGGGAGAACTCCCCCAA
>NW_010422952.1:0-3110 GCF_000710305.1 Buceros rhinoceros silvestris
CCCAGCTGCGCTGGATGACGAGTGCAGGGTGGCCTCCATTGCCCGAAAGCAGGCCAGCGCCTTGCACTGTCCCAGCCGTACGCTGCGGGGTGTCGGGGCTCACCCGCGCTGCAGAGGTGAAGAGCCCTGCAGGTTGTGAAAATAGCAGAGGCGTGTTCACAGGGCCCCAGCATCAGCAGAGACTTCAGCAGCACCTGCTGCGGGCTGCTGGTGTCTCAAAAAATGAACCTTTCTGCTCTGAAGAAGTTGCGACTCTCAGTGCTTGGATGTGCCTGCAGTCTGTGCTGCCGCACACGCTTCGGTTTGTTATCATATAGCGCAATGTGAGAAGTGAGGGCTTCTCTGACCCCTTCCAGGGGCACCTGCCTTCTGCAATTGTCTTAGGTGGCTTCAAGGTGAGAGGTGGAATGTACGGTTGTATTTTTCACAGGGATTGGGGGACAGCTGAATAATGTATGGTGTGGTCCCAGAGCATTTCAGTGCCCACTCTGGAGTTTTCCTTGTGGGAATATGCTGCATTTTTCCACAGCTCCTCTGGAAGGATGTCAAAGGCAGGAGAGGCCAGGCCTCGGTATGTGGTGGAAGTAAACCCATGTAACCAGAGTGGTGGAGGAGGTGATGTGCGAGTAAAGACAACTTTCGCCTTCCTGCAATAGGAAAGAGCCACCCAGATGTTTTTCATCTTCCCAGGTGTCTCTGGGGGATTTGGCGCACACAGGCCCCCAGAAGGACCACGCCGGGCAGATAGAACCCCTGCAGAGCTGGCGGTGGTGGGACCAGGGTGGGTTACAGGGAGAGGGCTCCAGCAGGTGTCACTCGGGCCCAGCAAAACGGAGCTGCTGGGAGATGCTCTCCATTAGCCCGGCCTCTAGAGGCTTTAAATCCTGCCGTTTGGCTTCAGAAATGAGTGTCAGGTTTTGTTGTTTGTTGTGCTGCGTCTGAAAAGCAAAGTGATACAGCAGTAAACAGGGAGCAGCCATCCGCCGCGCTTCCGGACTGCTCAGCCAGGACCCCGGATTTCCCACCTATTAAATCTCCGTCCCACGGAGGGCTGTTAGAACGGATCAGAGATGATGAAGACTAAATTAAGGACTTTGAAGGGAGCCCACAGAGCTCCTGCTTAAACACTAGTCTCTGCAGTTTTTACTTCTCTTAGGTTGCAGAGTCTTACTTGGCATGGCTTCCTCCTGCCGCTGCAGGATTTTTGTGTGATGATCTGCAAGGTTTGTGTTACCTGGTGCTGAATGAGTTGAGACGGGAACCTCTGTCCTCTCAAGAGGTGCGGAACTCTGTAACGCATCTCACTCAGAGGCTGCTCTACTTGTCTAGCTCCACCTGCTATTTTACTCCAATTAATTTATTTACATCGAATAGTGCTCTCCCATAACATAAAAATAAAAGTAGAAGGACTAGATTGCTGCCTGGTTTTTCTTCTTTTCTTTATGATCAGAAAGTGGGATTAGGACAGTATGGTGTGCGTGATGACTTGAAGAAAAGGTTCCAAATTTAGTCCCCCTTAAATGGGTTAAAAATCCTCTTATTAAATTATCCTTTATTTTGTTATTGAGCTTTACTGGTGACTGTCATTTTATTGCTGAAGCATCCCCTGAGGAAGTACGAGGTGGCCTTTTTACAGTCCTTGCATAAAAGCAGGCTGCAAACTTGCTTCCCTCCCTCTTGCAGGACAGCCGGTTGTTTGAAATGGGATTACTCATGCAAGGCAGATTAATTCACCTACAGGAAGAAAGCCAGTGGCGGGTGCCTCATGTTAAGGAGTTCTCTGCAGAGCAGAGGAGCACCTTCATTGCTCAAACTTCTTATAGCAAGGTCCAGGGAAATTTAGTTTGTTAGGGCAGGGATGGATGTCCATAACAAGGACACATCTCCATGGCAGTGAGGGACAGCGGTGACCCAGACCTTGGCTCTGGCAGAGTAAGAGAGTTGTTGTGCCGTTGTTTTTGTGCCATCTTAATCCTGAACCAAGCAGGAAGAGTTAGATGGCACAGATGTGCGGGAGGTGTTGCAGCACGTTTCCTCCCTTTGACCCGTGGTGCCGGCCAAAACTCGGGGTCATCTTGGTTGATCCTGATGGGAGGAGGAGCGATGGAGAAATATCTCTGACGTACTTCTGTTTGCTCCCATGAGTGCTCACTGCCCTTCTTTCCTGAACACGGGAGCAGTCACGCTGTTGAGAGCCAGTTCCCTTGCTTACAGCTCCAGACCTGCTCCAGGCAGCAACGTGACCCCAGATCCCTCTGTTTCTGGTATTCAGTCCAGGTTTTGTATCAATGATTGTTCAGGCTCTTGGAAGTTTCCGTCCCCGGCCTGTTTCAATACGCCGTCTTTCTGTCTGCTCCTCCACCTGAACTGCATCGTCCATCCACCTCCTTCCCTTTATTATCCTACCCAAAACTGTCCTCCCAGAGCCTTCGTCTTGCCTTGTGGGTGGAAATAGACTTAACGTCTCCTTCAGCTGCCTTGAAGGAACGCAGTTAAACCTACCAGTCGAGAAGGTTTAACCCAACCCATAAAAATAAAAGCCTAATGGAGTGTTGCCCTGAGGTTTTCATCTTACTAAAGACCCTTCTAGAAAATGAAGTTTATAAGTAATGGCATGGAAATAATAGGGAGAACATCATTCAAAAAAAGCCAGAGCGGTTTGCAAATGACGTCAAGAGGTACGAGAGATGTTTCCTTTCCCCGGTAGCAACTGTAACACGTAATATTGCAGCTTTCCCTCCAGAGATCCCGCTGTGGCCTGTAAAGTTAAGTAACACTCTTCATTAAAGTCGCTGAAAAGGAGAATGAAAAAGCATAACACAGCCCCCTCAGACTGTGGGATCTTAGAGGCTGGGATCATGTTCTCTGCTCCATGCGTCACCCTTTGGAAACTCAGGGTCTCCCCCGGGCTTGGTGGTGAGTGAGGCTGTAGTAACAGGCAGACACAGTGTCCACAGGTGAGTACAGCAGCACAGAGTGCCCTTCAGGAAGGTCAAGGATTTACCTCACTGATCCTGCGCCCTCTGAAAGCAATGACGAAGCACCCGGTGCTGGTCGTAAGGGACCAATCCTACGCGAGTGGACAGATGCAGTTCTGAAATGTGCGGTTC
>NW_010422952.1:3266-4244 GCF_000710305.1 Buceros rhinoceros silvestris
GGGAAAGA
This sequence comes from Buceros rhinoceros silvestris, assembly GCF_000710305.1. Taxonomy (NCBI): domain Eukaryota; kingdom Metazoa; phylum Chordata; class Aves; order Bucerotiformes; family Bucerotidae; genus Buceros; species Buceros rhinoceros. The sequence continues at coordinate 3,275 of NW_010422952.1, forward strand.
GAAATTACAGGCTACCAGCACTTCATGGAGAGATGCACGTTTTATCAACAGCGGTTTGGAGAAAAGTTCTGGTCCCGTGTATTTTTTTAATTGTAGGAGCGGTGTAATGTGGTGAGAGTGGGGCAGCTGCTCAGCACAAGTCTCAGCCTCCCTCATTTAAAATAGTGCTTGCAGTGGAAACCAGAGTAGAATGAGAAAGGGGTGTGGTGTTTGGAATCTATTCCACGGGCAGACTTCCTCCGGAAAATGGTGAGATAGTAATGCCTAGGGATTGCCCCAGCAAAAGCAGCTGAGAGAATTAACCTGTGATTGGAAGCAGATCACTTGCTCTGTCTTATTACAGAGCCATTTTCCTTCGGCAACCTCAAAACACTTGACAGGGGAGATCGCTTGTGATTAATAGTTCAGCGCGTGCATCATTCTTTTCTCCTTCACAGCACTTGAGTATCAATGCATCTTCATGCTCCTCTGATGACATATGTAAGTTAGTGTTATAATTATCTTTCCAAGTGGAGACATTTGAGCCCTGTGTTTAGGACTGGAGAAGGGGAACTCCTCCCTCCTCCTTTGGTCCCCTCTCGCTGGCCTTTGCTTCTCTCAGTTGCAAACATACCGTATGTTGCAGGTCTTGACGAGCCTGCTGGTTGGCTAAATATATACCTGTGGGGAGATAATTACATGCTATCAGTAGTAAGGTGTTGTAAAATAATTTACGTTAATTAAAACACTTGCAAAAACAAAGCAGGAATTTTCCCAAAGATAAATCTGCTGCAGCGACAGCTGTATCTGAAACTGCCTGCTTGCCGTGGATGAACATGGAAATAAACCCAGTGACCAGTAAAAACCAGCGTCTTCATGCTAAAAAGAGGAAAGACATGTGCCCACTGGGAAAGCCATGGCGATATCAGTCCAGAAGGACGGGGCTGGACACGTCTTCCATCTGTGGAAGCAGGTCTGCCTTCATGAGTGT
>NW_010422952.1:4341-6914 GCF_000710305.1 Buceros rhinoceros silvestris
GAAGATGGGTGTGCCGAGTCCTGTCTTATCAACGTGCCTGGTTGGTCAAGTGTGAGTGGCCCAGCAGCAGGGTGGTACAAATGGGTCTCATGTTATCGGGGGAGGATTTGGAGACTAATTAAATAGTGTGACAGAGGCTTAAAAAAACCACCTTGTTTCCATCTTTGAATCCGTTGTCAGTTCCTCCAGCACAATCCTTGTGCTCTTCTGCTCTTCCTCCCTTCCCACATTTACGTCTGATGAAAACACTCAGCGCTTCCACAGCCTTGCATGGAAATCGTCTGTCCGACCTTCCCAGCTGAAGCAGCCGAGGGCTATTCTCCCGCTGCTGCCTTGTCTCTCGGAAGAAGCTCAGTTGCTGACGAGAGTCTAAGTCAGACCAGAGGCACTGGTGGGTTTGGGACGTTGTCGCTTCCACGGGGCTGCAGTGGGAAAGCCACAGCTCAGCCCCCACCAGCCAGTCAGCACCCAGTCCTTCCAGTGTGGACACATGGGGAGTTAGTCCATGCCTCTTCTCCACTCAATAGATGCAGTTGCCATTGCAGGATTCGTGAGGCAGTTGGTGCAATACCTGCTCCTCCATCTGTTCTCCCTGTCCTCAGCGCTTCTCCGTGGTGCAGCGTGGATGCACACGTGTTCCTCTGCCTCATCCTCCCCCCGCATGTATCTCTGTGGTTTTGTTGTTATACTTTGCTCACAAAGCAGCGATGCTCTGCACCCCCTCCCCAGCTTGCACCAGATTGAGTTCGAGCGAAAGTGGTGTAACAGACCTGTCTAATCACGCACACCCCGGGGCCATGTTATCCTGCACGCTCGGCAAGAGAGGAGCTTAAAGCCAGGGTGAGGAAGAGGATCCTCTCCAGAGATCAGCCCAGAGTCGGGGGGATTTCAGCCATGCGACTCTGACGTTCAAGCAGGGCACATGGGCACCCCCTTCCCTCTCCTGCTCTGCAGCGTGAACTGGGAGGGACCCCAGGGGACTGGGACAGGGAGCTGTGCTGCAGCAGGAGGAATTCAAACGTGTTTCATTTCAGGGTGACCTTTAACAGGTGTGGATTTACTGATGGGGAGGAGAGAGGGAAGTAAGCGAGGGATTAAGGGGACTTTACCCTCCCTCCACTTTAAGCACCAGCTTGCACAGCGTTGCAGCACTGTGAGATGCAGTTTGTGGCTGTCTGGCTTTCTATCTTCTTCCTCCCTCGGTTCTGGACAGGGCTGTGGCTGCCGCTGGTCTTTAGCGGTGCTGGGGATTTAATAGATGGTGTGTTGTACCGCGGGTGTCTCAGCTGCAAACCTGGGGTGCGAGGTCAGGGAGGAGAATCACCCCCTTATCTGCCCGCACTGGTGTTAACCCCTGGTGGAAGCACACAGCTCAGGCAAACACAAGGTGCGTAGTGCATCCCCTGGGTGACTTTGCCTGGGGATCTGCTCCTCCCGTCCTGGCGCTTCTGCGTGCTGGTGAACAGCTGCTTTCCTCTAAGCCAGTGTATGCTGCAGTTTGGTGATGGATTAAGGCAACTCTCCATTTTCCTTATCCCTCTCTGAGGGGAGCTGTAAAGTTTAATTAATTACATTGTGTAAACCACGATGAGATTCTTGGATAATAAATGTTACACGAATGTAGAGTATTTTTTAATGAGCCCTGTATGACGGCTGCAACAAAATGCTTGTTTAATCAAACCGCTATGAGCTGCAAAAAATCCTCTCCCCGCTGCTCTCAGACAGAACTGTTGCCAGGCACTCTGTCTTTCATGGGCTATTTGATTTGAGGGTCCCAAGGCGTTTTTTGAAACTTTAACAAAGTGAAAAGGCAAGGAGCATATGTACACGTCTGTGGTTTATAGCTCCTTCCCTTTGCATTCGGATTACATAACGATACACTCTGCAACAGGGGAGGGATGGACGAGCGAGCGGTGTGGCTGCCTGGCAGGGGTAGGTATTACCTGCTCTGGTTCTGCCTGGCCCTGCCCAGCACTGCGGTGCTCTGCCTGACAGGCTTCCTGCAGCTGTGGGTGTGTGGGGTTGGCCCGGCCGCGGCTGCCCCGGTGCTCCGTCTGAAGCGAGTGAGGTTAGAATGAAGCCTGGGACTGTCTCTTGGTTGCACACCAGAATGAAGCCGGCTCGCAGAGCTGGAGGTAGTTCCTGTGATGAAAATCGCAGCCTGCTGTTGGTGCAAGCACAGTGCCATTTCCTTTGCTAGAGTTCGATCAGGAAAAAAAAGAAAGTAATTTTTCGAGCTAAAAGACCTGCCTTGGGCTACTCACTGGCTAGAACTTCAGCCTTCCACTTCCTCCAGAAAGCTGCTTCTGCTGTTAGTGGAATGCTAAAGCATCAGATTAAAGGTGAACAGAGGTGATGCAAACATACGGCTTGAAGCAGCACTTCAAGCAGAGCCTGGAAGGAGCAGCCAATAGATCTCCATCCAGTGATGCCACAGGCCAGTTCCACCCAGCCTTTGGGATCCAAGGATGCTCTCAGCAGAGGCTACTATGGTTTCTGGCACTGGTGTTGTGGGACTGTGTACTTCACCCACACTACCATTTCCCTACAGCTGCTGCTTTGCAAAACTCTCC
>NW_010422952.1:6996-11016 GCF_000710305.1 Buceros rhinoceros silvestris
CTGCTGCTTTGCAAAACTCACCTTTTCTGGGCCTTTTATAGTCTGCTTCTTTTGGGCAGCTGGAGTTTTCCTTAAGAGGAGAAGAAGAGGAGGAGAATGGCCTCGGTGCAGATATGGACTGGCTGTGCCAGGATGGAAAAAGAAGAGACAAGAAATGAGCTGTTGAACCCGTGGTGATATGAGAGGGATGAGTGAGACATTTCAGGGAATAACCAACCAATCAACCAATCTCACAAGCAATTTGTCTTTCCTCATTATAAGGCAACACCACAGTGGGAGAAATATAGGGCCGTTCTTCAGAAGATTTATTGCCCTGTAGCATCTGCGAGAGAAAACTCAAAGTGCTGAGTAGAGCAGAAAATGGAAGCAGATTGCACAACCTGCAATTCAACAAAGTCCTTGGACCTTCTGCGGAAAAAGAGCGCTGGAGTTTCAAAGCAGGCGCTGGCTTTTAGAGCCTTCTCAGTGCTGGGAGAAGAACCAGTGTGGGAGTGGTTAAACCTGACGGAGGCTTTGTCATTTACAGTACATTTTACATTTACAATACGAGCATCCCAGAGCGCTCCTTTAACCAGCATAGAGGAGAACACCTGCGAGTGCTGTGGTGGCTCTGACTGTGCCTAAGATGGGTGAAGCAAAGGTGCTTACATGAGCTCTTGGAGTTTACGGGACCTCTGACAGGAGAGGGGTGCCTGTGGCTCCTCCTGTGAACATATCTCTTTACAGCCCTCCGTATGTACAGCATTTTCTCAGAAACCAGCCTCAGGGACAATTATACATTAATAGCTACTTCTTTCAGAAGCAGCCAGCCCTGCTCCTGAGAAACAGCTATTTTCAGGCAGTCTTGTTCCTGAGGAACTGCTATTTTTAGTGAGTTCTATTTCTGAGGCAAAAAAAAAGAAGAAGCAGCCATTTCTGTATCCCTCCACCATGGCCCAGACCCACTGGCTGCGGTTGACTTGCATTCTGCAATAAACATTTCCTCTTTACATCTCAGTAGCCTGAAGAAAGTGGTTCTCCAGCCATTACAGAAAGCAGCAATCAGAGTCGGGGCTAATTATGCAGGGAGGGCTTGTGGGAGGCAAAGCCATGCTCACGTACTATAGATTCCATTAGAACGAGTAGGGAGATGTAACGGGGCTCTCCTGGGAGATGCAGGACTTTTAGATACCTAATTTGGAAGTCCGTTCTGGGATCCGTTTTCAACATCCCAAGAGTAATGATTAATCCTGTACTCCAGGTTTCCCTGAATCAGTTTGTAGCTGTAGTAAATACGGGCTGAACATGGTAACATCGCTGATGCGGTGGGTAACCGGCTTGAGGCAAGAGAAGCTCAGGTTTTGTGGCCATCACCTCTTGTGGCTGCGTACAGTCATCTGGCAGCGAGTTTGACTCAGGAATCTGCAGCTGAGATAAAAGTGGCTCCGTCAGAGCTGAGGAATGTGGTGTTTTGCAATAGAAGTATCTAACATGCTGAAGGCCCCATAAACGCACCCCGGCAATGCTGCGTCCTCATTCCAGCATCATCCCCACAGCACGGACCGGAGATCTTCCCTATGTTCTTGCGGCCACGGCCTTTCAAGGGGCTTTTGGTAGATGCAGCCACATGAAAATTCCACAAATACCTTTTTGTTATGCACAGATTTAACATAAATCCTGGTGTCCTGACTCAAGGGTGAAGTGATTCTTGCCATGCCGAAGCTGCCCTGAGTTTCAGCAGGGCCTGCACAAAGTTCACACAAGGTGTGTTACGATCTACGGCTGCTTCTGCCTCTCGTCAGTGTGTGGCTCAAGGTAACAGGTTTGGGTAATGGTGGCATCAGCGAGGAACGTACGCTCGAACCACGTCTTGGCAGGTCTCTGTGTACCAGTAGGTCCTTCCTTGGCAGGGTGTTGTCTGGATTCAACAGAATCAGCAGCTTTAGTCTTTGACCAGGGTCACCGCAGGGTTGAAAAAAAGCCGCCCATCCTTCCTCCGGCACCGTGTGCTCGGGGGCTGCGCTCTAAAGGCTCTGGGGTGTGCGTGTGTGGTCTGAAGGTCACTCTTTCACAGAGAGCGACTCTTCTTTCCTGCCTGAGTGAGAAGGGGAGGCTCTTAGCCATTCAGCGCTGTAAGCAGTTTCCCTCTGGTCTTGTGCAGGCAATACTGATGAACTTGGTCTCTAAGTGAAGATTATTCATCTTGTTTTTAACTCTCTGCAAGAGAGGAACTGGGTGGTGTTTGTCCTGCAAAACCAGCCACTCCCCCCCGCCCTTCTGGTTTAAAAATATTCCTCATATCCTCCCATCTTAGGAAGAGTCATTATCTCTGGACAGGTTCTTAAAACCCAGTTGCCTTGGTATTCTGGTCAGCAGCGGAGCGGTGCTGAACGTGCGAGGGAGGCGTGGCTGCTTTTATCACAACGAGAGCCCATTACTGGCACTTCGCCCTTTTTAGTGCTTCACTAGAGGAAGACAGGCGAAAAATGGGACAGAAATCTAGGAAATGAAGGGTAATTTACAGTTCACAAAGGAGCAGTAAAAATTAATTAGCTGTCTGAGGATCTATTCCGACCGGGGCTACGGAGTTTGTGCCAGCTCTTTGCATTGCATGAAGTGTCGGCGCTGCACTGAGATCAGGCTTGGGCTGTGAAACGAGGCTCTTTGCTGAGGTGGACGTCCTTTGGGGCATGCAAAATGTGTGTGAGCGCCTAATTTGGTGTGCCAGAGAGACATGATGGTGCATATAACTCAGGTCATTACATGCTCAACTGGCTACTTATGACATTGGCTATTAGTTGTCACAGTAACTGCTCCTGTACATTACGGATGCAGTTATCCACATAATGTAACACTGAGCTCCCTTGAAAATCCAGGCCTAATTCCTCCTCCTTTTCCTCACTGGTGTCAGCAGCAATGAAACACGCTTTACACACCGTATCCATATGGCCCCATTGCAAAAGGCGACGGAGCCCCCGAGGGACCGGCGAGGTGACAAGACACTGGCCCAGCTGGGCTACGGGCCAGTTTGGTCCTGCTGTGGGATGCAGGAACTGAGCAACTCCAGCCGCTTGCCAATCATGTTGCCAGCCCTCCAGTCAAGCCTGAGATCCCCACCTGGAGAAAGAACTTCACAAATCAGAAATGTCCTAAATTGGATCCTTTTTTGGTGCATAATTTTCAAAACTGTAATTTCCATTTGAGAACTATTTGTCCTGATCCTGAGCGTCAGCTGAACTCATTTTTTTCCCTGTAGTTTAATTTAGGCAGCAGATGCCATCAGAATGTTAATGCCTTCTTAATTCTCACCTACATGCTTTTATTCTTATTAATTTGTTATCTGGGGCTTTAATATTCTATTTTTTTCCTACTTTGATCAGTTGAAATAATTTGATGGCAGCATTTCAACAGGGCTTGCAACGGGGAAGCGTGTAATGGTGCATCCCCAACGTATGTTGCTGTGTATCCTGCAGCGTGCTCAGCTGCTGTACTGCGAGAGCATGAATCATGTGATGGGTTTAGGTGATTATAGATGAGGCCTCACTTATCCCTGCTGTGAATAACTGGAGAGGGAACAAGATTTAAGAACCATTTCCTTGGTTCAGGATTTTTCCCAGTGCAATCTGAGGGTTGGCGATGCAGGAGAGCGATCCCAGCCTGTGGAAGTGCAGCTGAGCCTGGACATTCAACGCGCTTGGGCAGCTGCCCAGCCACAGCGGATGCTCACAGGCAGCACCCTTAAACCACCGGTGCGGGGAGGTGATGGAGGGGTACCCGCAGCGCACCTTGTTCTCAGCTCACAGGAGGTGCTTGCTAAGTGAGAGCCACGGGGAGTGGGGCAGGGATCTTTCCCTGCTGGGGTGCAGTGCTGGAGGGCATCAGCTCCCAGGAGCAGAGGGCAGCAGGGTCCCTCTGCAGAGCAGTGGGGATGGGTGGGTTCATCACTGCTCCCCAGCCGTTCCAGATCCGACATCATGGGAGTGTCTCCTTTGCCTGGCTGCAGGGAGGCAGCTGGTTTGGCTTCCGAGACAGGTGTAGGGA
>NW_010422952.1:11039-15508 GCF_000710305.1 Buceros rhinoceros silvestris
TCATGTGATTGTCGGCTGTGCCGTGCTGCAGTGATGCAGCTGGTTTGGCTTCCGATGCAGGTGTATGGAATGTTCCCTGGGAAAGGATGTGTTGAGCTGTCTAGAAGTAACAAAAATAAAGTTAAGGAGTGCCAGAGAAAATGGATGGTTTTACTAATTTAATCAAAACACTTCTGCTTAAAGGAGGAGGAAGAAAGATGCCCCAGTCCTAGACAGTTCCTGTCAGTCTGGTTCATTCCCACCCGGCAGTCGAGAGAGGGGAAGCCTTGCCAAACCTAGCGGGCTACTTTGGTACAACTTCAACGAGCAAAGAAGCCCTTTCGCCCAGGAGAGGAAGGGAATGATCTGAGTCTACCTGCTGGGGGTAAATAAATAGAGGGAGAGGGGAACTCTTTGACCCTTTACGTTATGACAAAACTCTGCTCTTAGTGTGGAGTAGGTTTGGGATAGGCAGCTGGATTTTATCGTGAGTGAAAGATATGAGATGAGATTTTCTAGAGGGACTTTTCTCCATTGTGAGAGAAAAGACAGAAGAGAAAGGGATGAGGATCAATCAACATTTTACTATGTTGCTTCTTAAGCCCAGTTTCTGCAATGGCTTCCAATAAACATGTGCATTTGCCCTCCCAATCATGACTAAGTACAGTTCTGGTCCAGATGTGTCCTTTACAGACTGTTAGGAATAACTGGCCAGAGTCTCCTGGTTTTTGCACAGGGTCTGTGTCCAAGCCAGGCAAAACTATCCAGTGCGATGTGCTTGGAAGTGCTGATTGTGTTCACTGGAGCACAGTGACTCCAGGTCAGAGCCGGCTCACGTCCAGGCAGCCTGAAGGGTGATTGAAATGGTAACGAGCTTGTGAAAGAAAATCTCTGCGTTCAGACCAAAGACTGCGTAAGGCAGGGGCCGGGGTAACAGCTGCATCCAGCAGTTTGGTGGGAAAACTCTGAGCAGGGTGAAGCTGTGGCTTTCGTTTGAGCAGATGTAGTCCATCTGCTGATAGGATCAGGATGGGGCAGCATCCTCGGGAAAGCTGGGATTAAGATACACAAGCGGTGCATGCAAATTAGGCATCAGATTATGCATATGCGAACCATGACGGTCTGCTGGTATTTTGGTTGGCTTCCAGGTTCGGATTGGGAGTCCTTTATTTCTGGTGCATGAAGGCAGCAGCTGATGTGCTGTGCCTCAGAAGATGCTTCTGTCCCCGACATTCAGATTCCAGCAGGACCCAGTGCAATGACAGTCACACACTCAGCATAAAACTGTCCCCCCCTCCTCCATACTTCTCTCCACAGGAAAGTGAATCCTCCGTAAACCAGTCCCAGCTTGGACAGAGCTGCCAGAGGAAAGTTTCAGAGGCCAGGTCCTTCCACAGGCATTTCCCTGTCCACCGCTCTTGAAACTCGGTGCCATTATGAGAAGATAGCTTTCTGGCTGATGCGAACCGCTGCATGACACATCGGATATTGTGTATGGGACTTGAAGAGGTCAATGAGAGCTGTCTGAATCATTCATTACCCGGTGAAGTAAGTGAGTGACTGCTATTGTCCTTATCCTTTCAAAGAAGGATGCTCAAGCACAAAAAGGTTGAGAGATTTAGTGAAGGTCCCTAGAGGAGAAAGCATCAGAGCTCAGAAATAGTGCTTGCTCCCATGCTCAGACGATTTTTCTTCACTTGTTTCTCTCTGAAAATCATGTACTAAGGATTAGTGTTATTACAGCTGGTCAACTTCTATAGTAGAAACCCATAATGTGAATTTAGTCTTTTCTGCTACTTTTTGGTAATCTGTCAATTAATCCCAATTCACCAAACTGTTCCTGCTCTGTCTCCATGATAAGCTTTCTCTCTTGGTAGGTGTTCTCTGTGCTTGGTTGGTCATTCAGTTCACACGGGGATTTTCCTGATTCTTGTTCCGAGGAATGAGTCTTTTTTTAAGAACAAGGAAATTCAAAGTGTTAGATTGCTGCTAACGTTCCCCGGGGCTGTGTGGAAGGGTTCATTCTTTAGGCTTCCTGAATGGTTCCTTTGATTCTCAGCTGCTCTTGCACCATTCACGAACAATGATGTTACTTGTGTGGACGTTGACTTGGGCACCAGTCGTGCTGGGTGCTGTACAAACACAGAGCAACTGGGTGGTCTTTGTCCTAAGGAACTTATGAGATCCAGGTTTGCGGTCTGCTGCAGGTCAGCTCTGTCTCTAGTGCAATTGTGAGAGGTAAATAATGGAAAGAAAAAAGTGGGGAGAAGGTCTTCTGCCCGAGATGTGTATCTGAGGCACTTCCAGGAGAGCGGGGAGTAGAGAAATTCACATATACACACCAGTAAATATGTATAAATGAGGGACTTGAAGAGAACTTCTATTTGGGAACAACTTGAATTCCTGCTAAATCAGGCTCAGCAGTTCCGGTGGCAGCTAGGGTGGTCTTGATTTTTAACCAGTAATAGAACCAGCCTCTTGATCCCTGTTGTTTTTTGTTGGCTTTTTTTTTTTTCTGTATCTGTTTCTTTCTCTCTTTTTCTCTTTCCCAGCCAAATGGTCAAACATACCCAGAAAAGCCTGTTCTTTTCCCAGCTGGCTCCATCTCTGTGGAGAAAGTCTATGGCTCTTTCCCATTTCAGGCCCGTTTGACCTTGCCTTGTAACCAGATGTTTCAGTGGAGAACTTACACTTGGGAGAACCTGGGTTGCATTCAGCTGCTGGTGAACTCTCTGCCTCGGTCAAGCGGCTGTAAACAAAACCAGCCCAAGAAAAACAAAACCTTTTCTAAACTGAGTTGGCCAAGGGCAGAACTGAATCCAGAGATGCAGATGGCTGTTAGCATGTGGATGAGGCTGCAGAGAGAAGCTCATCTGCTATCTCTGATCTTCAAAGATGGGTTTCTCTTAGCTGAGGGATCATTTTTTTTGAGATAACCACTATTGTTCTTCTGGTTTCTAGGGGTTTGGAGATACTTGACCCAGAGATCCCTTCCAACGCTGCCCACAGTGCATCAAACTGTTTGCAGCTGTCCATGCATTTGAGTGAGTTTCTGGCCAAGAGTATTTAGAAAGTGGTGGCCTGAAAGTCTCAGAAGAAGGAATCACAAGAACACCATAGCAAAATGATTAGTCAGAGACCTCCTTTCTTTCGAGAGGCATGTCACATGCCTGTGGAGGGTATTCACCTGGTGCCTGCGGACTGGCTGTCTGCAGAAACAGTCCTGCCTTCCACACGCGATCAGGAGAAGGTGTGAGCAATGTCTTCTGTGGTTAAAACTACAGCAGGAGTTTAGCTTGTCAGGATGTTGTTCCTCAGTCTGGGAAGTGGCCAACTCTCAGAGTTCTTATTTTGCACAAGATACAGGGGGGCTGATCATTAGCTTAGGTGTGGTGAGAGCCTCACTTGCAAGACGGCTTCTAGAGCACCATGGGGCCCTCTCATCCTGTAGCGAATGTTACAGGAATTGGGTGCTGCTGCCCCAGGCTCTTCCAGCTTGGTTTGGACCTGGGGTTCATATCTCAGAGGGCTTTTTGCATGTGAGTTGTGCTTGGCCAGGTTAGAGGAGCTGTGCAAACAGCGAGATTTGCCCCATCATCTCTGAACAGAATCAGTTCTTGAGCCAGAGCCACTCTCCAGTGAAAGGCTGCTTGATGCTGAGTTGAGATCACTGGGCGAGGGATTGCTTGGCACACCGATCGCTGCTACCAGGAAGGATGGAGGCCTGTGCCTGAGCACTGTACACACAGAATCATGTTGATACCCACATCAGTGATTTCTCCTCCACAAAGGTCAAGCTTGCCTGTGCCCAAACATCTGCTACCGCTCAGCAGACACCCACCACTTTGTGGAGAGATTTATCCAATATTCAGTGTTCCCTCATAGGGAAACATGCCATCTCCAGCTCCTACGTGTATACTAGCTCCACTTTATACAGCCAAGTACCAGCTGGTCATAGGAAATGTCGAGGTGAACTGGCTACAGCCCATGGCCACTTTCTCCTCTGGGTCCATAAATCATTTTTAATAACCAGAGTGCTTGTAACGCAGCAGTTCTAATGTGGGCTAGATCTGTTTAACCTAAGCTGAGTAGTAAAGCTGGTCACAGTGATATCTGAGCACCTGTGACTTCCTCAGACCAGCTAGAATTCAGGACTGCGAAGCCAATGGCTTTTCCTGTTCATGCTGTACTGACACATCCCTCCTGGGGTGATTAATACCTTTCAGAGATGGCATTAAGGTCACTTACACCAAGGTAAGGAAGAGGTGAATGGGGCCGTAGGGCAGATATTCCTTTCAGATTCCCAAATGAAGAAGTTTTTGAATTTTCTAGACCTTGCCTTCAGCATCTCAAGGAGACATTCTTCTTCTGTATGAAGCTCTGGGGGTGGCATTGCTGAGCCAACTGGGCACAAGGAAAGAGCTGGAAAGAGGAAGGGATCTGATAACACTGTTTGGCGCTCTGTGCTTAGACCGACACCTCACTCTGTT
>NW_010422952.1:15649-18549 GCF_000710305.1 Buceros rhinoceros silvestris
TCCAATATCCCACCATGGCCCCAGCAAGAGCTATTTTAATCCCTCGTCATTCATCAGGAGGCCCCTTCCTGTTCCCTTTCTATCTGCTCCCGCATGCATGTATGTACATCTCCCCACCGAGAAATCCCCTGTTGTCGGAAAGGTCACTCAGGGATATTCACAAACAGCAGGTGTAAAATTAACAACTGGTGTGATTCCAATCATCTGGCAGGAAGGAAAACATTGGACAATAGGTAGAGCCAGGGTAAAGTTTCCAGCTGAAGGCTCATTGCCTGATATAGGACGGCAGATCGGTGGGCTGGGAACTCTCCTAAGAATGTGAAACCGATAGGGTATTAGCAGGCCCTCTCTGCCCCTCCAACACGATTGTTTTCAGCTTGCTCAAAAATACTTGGAAATGTTACTGAGCAGGACGTGAGGGTGAGAAGTCCTCCTCCACCAATCAGCCGAGTAGATTTCAGCCCTCCCCTTGAATTTCAAGCTTTTGTTGTCCCTGATGGAAGGGAAGGTGAACCCTCCATGATTAATATCGGGATCTTAAAGCATTTTGGATGAGTTCCTGCAGCACACTAACAAGTGGTGCTCTCAAGGGTTACGGAAATTGTGGCGAGATGGCAAGATGGACGGACGGGTATATGATCGATACGGATTCTGACCCCTTATCATTTTTGTTAGTGGAACTGATTTAGCTGACGCAACTTGGGTGTCACTCAATATCGACATCTTGATGGTACAAGTCTTTTGGCGTCCTGAATGGTAGATCCTGTTAGACCTTGGCTAGTATCAGCAACCAGAATGGTGGCTTGAGTCTATGAGCACATTTACAGCCTGTGGATGTACCCAAGGAAAGTTGAATGTGATGAACACAGTGAAGACAATGGAGAACGGAAAAGGTTGTTGACAAGTTTGGGTTAAATCGTGGTGAGCTGAGTTGTTCTGCAAATACTGGAGAGTGCAGTAGCTGTTCCCAGCATGGAGGAAGAGTTTGGCCAGAGGTTTTAACCTCACAGCCTTTCCTCTGCTGGAGTTCAAGCACAGAAGTCTTGCCTCTATGAGGTAAGAGTAGATGTCTGGGGATCTCTGCACCTCTAGAGCGTTACCTTGGAGCCTACAGCTATCTGGCTTCTTTAGTCTCCTGCTCTTCTCCTTCCCCACCCTCTAAGCTGTCAGTTAGTGTGACGGGACACCAGGTATCCTTTGGCAAAATGCTACCACACCACAAGCAGAACTTGTAGGCTCCTCTCCTGCTTACACAGTGTCCATCCTCTCTTGAAACAGGTTTGGTACAAGCTCCCTCCACCACAAAATGATCAGTGCTGTAAAAAGTGCTCTCCTGGTTCTCTGACCTGATGTCGGGATCCCGTTGCTCTCGCTTAGCAGGGATCTCACACGTGGACTGTGCTGACAAAGGGCTGAGAGGAGGTCTGATAACGCAGCGTCACCCTGACACGTGTTGTCAGCAGTGCTGCCATCACCAGCGAGAGCAAAGGGGAGGACTGAAATTCTCCCGTTCAATTGGGCGAATTTGACACCTTCTCGTTCTTGTGTCCTCGTGGCTCGGCCACTTGACATTTCTAAACATTCTCAAGCAAGTTCACTGGAAAACTATCCCATGTCAGGAGCTGGTGATGTCAAGGCTAATAACAGTCCTGGGGTCAAATCCTTCCGATCCTTCAGGCAAGGTCCTCAAGATTTGGCTCCGAGTCAATAACAAGGTCCGTCACGTCGACGATGGCTTATTATGAATCCCAGTGCAAGCCTTTCCCAAACAAAGTGTGTTCGTTTGCTTTTCAACGCAGGAAAAGGTTAGGAGTTTCCACAGGCGGGTTCTCTTTTCCCTGTGTGAAGCAGCGAGCAAAACCAGTGAGCTTGGAACGGACAACAGCACTTCACCGTAGAGCAGGAGACAGGGACAGTGATAAATCTTCATCTGGAAAATTCTTCTCTTCCCCTCTGGAATGGTGCAAGCTGATTGTTTTCATCTCTGGAGGTGCTGGGTTTTTTTTTCAGTGTCCCTTCCTTCGTTTGGGTGTTAACAACACTACTCAGCTGCTTTTGTTAGCGTTACAATGGACCTCGGAAAGAGGGAGGCAACTATACGGGAAATGCACGGCTGGACGTCAGGGAAGGAGATAGCAGGGATCTTACTGGCTCAGGCTTCTGCTGCAGTGAAAAAAGGAATTGTAGGATGACATTCACTTTGCGATTCCATTATAATCCCAACAGCGCGTTGAGAATAATGCCTGTGGAACTGTGTCCAAAAAGATAATTACTACCTCTTCCTATTTTAAATTTCCTCTTAATAAGGGTAACAATGCTCATCATCCTGACAATAATGGTTCTGCTCTGCCCTTCCAGGTGTCAGAACATTATGCAGCATGGGCTAGCAAACGCTGATACCTTCTACAGGCCTTTCTTCTGAACTGAAACTCCTGCGCAGCCCAGCCCAGCCCACCCAGACACATACACCAGCACGTACAAACCAGGGCATTACAGAGAATGCTGTTCCTGCTCCTCTGTTGGCCTCATTTTACAAGAGACTATTTGAATCATGGAGCAATAAGGCAACTCACTCCATGTCCCTTGATGAGTCCGTGGTAGAGAACAGATTCAGCACTTCACGTCTCCCCATTTTTCCCTTCTTGCTGGTTTTAGAAGGCATTTAACATGAGGTTCCTAAATGTGGAAGATGATGTTCAGAATTGCTGAGTCCTCACTAGTTCCCCTCCAGGCAGTACCTAAACAAGATATCCATGGGGAAAGCTGTCGTGTCTTGAGTGTCAGCAACTGCTAATGGTTACTCCTCCTCAGACACTCATACATGTTTTTGAAGGGGGACCCCAGCTCTGCCCACCTCTCCAGTCCGATGAGGACCACGGCAGAGAGCCCCGGTTTCCTGA
>NW_010422952.1:18654-24000 GCF_000710305.1 Buceros rhinoceros silvestris
CAATAATGTGACTATTTTACCCCCCGCTCCTAAAGACCCACCTGATTATAGGAGGTCCTTTGGCTGGGAGGGTTTGAACCATGGTTGTCAGAAGACTTTGCTGAGGGAGGGCTGGTCCATGTGGCTTGGCTGAGTGGTGCTTTGCTTCTGAACAGCTCTTGACTCCAGAGAGAGGGTGTTTCTCTATTTTGCAAAGCACTGATCTCCTGCTGGCTTCCTGGAAGTTTCTGTAGGAGCTCTCCCTGTTGACGGTCAGGTTTCATGTGTCTTCTGAGATCCTAGAACCAGGGTTCTGCTGTGCTAGGAAAGCAGAAAGGAGCAGACTGTGTGAGGTTAGCAACATCTGAGCGAAACAGCATCCTTGGCTCAGACAGCAATTCTAATTATCCAGCACTTAGGCATCAAGAAGATTCAGATAAGAGGTCTCAGATTTAGCTCCTCTCTTCTCTCTGCAAGTTAATGTACTGCTTTTCTTCTTTTTTTTAAGCAGACAATCAAATCTGTGATAGCAAATTTCAAGTTAAAAGGAAAAGGTTGTCTCTACAGAGAATGGAAAGAACCATTTTGGCTCTAGGGTGAGAGCTGTGATCCACCTGAGGGATGGGTAGCTGTCATTCCACACACATCACACAGAAGCTAGTGAGATCGGTGCAAGAGTAGCTGGGTGAAACCCTATGGCTTTTTATACACAAGCTATCTGCAGATTGGTGGTCCTGTCTGGCCTCATTTGAGTCTGTGATATATCATTTGCTGTACTGGGTAAAACCTGACTGAGCTCCTGTTATGCTTCCACCAGGGCTATTTATACACTGTGATAAATGCAGGAACCTAGTTTCTGACTTCTGCCTTAAATCTGAGAAGAGTCAATTGAAAATCGTATAGTTCCTGGAGTATTAGATCACATGAGAACCTCAACAAAAGCTCTGCTCTGTAGCCCCATCCATTTCGTCTCCTTTGCCAGGATTGCCGAAAGAAGAAATGTCATCACCAAGCAGATAGGAGCCGTCTCCCTTCCTTCCCTGGAGTATTTATACAGGTCAGCCCCTCTGATATGTCAGCTCTCATCTCCTGGCAGTTTCCTCATAGGAGAGCTTCCGAATTTTCCTTCTCTCCTCACTGCATAGCCACCCACAAACAGCCTTTCAGTCATCGGAATGCTCGTAGATCACTTGCATATAGCAAAGCTTTAATGAGCATGTGCAAACAACCTATGTACTAATCCTACAGCGCTGTGAGGAGACTTGTCTTTATTTTCTGGGACAGATAATCATCATCCTTAGAAGAACTTCTTCCTTAACACCTTGCTTCTAGAAGGCATTCAGTCCAATCCAACTCGATTTTCTACCAAGAGCTGTGCCTCTGAGTGATGCCCCTGGCACTCACCCATTGTAGCTACTTCTAGTTACCTGGGTACGTTAGCAAAAACTCCTGCAGGGTCCTGACGCCTGGCATGAGGGTTAGGAGCAGAAAAGCTCTGCTTCTCTGAGCCTTTTCTATCTACTACAGAGTGGATTGAATCTCTCCCCTACTTGCCCTTCACACTACGCTGTGGGGTGAAGAGGAAGCAATCCCCTGAATCTACACCTCTCCTATCCTTCTTTTCCCACGCGAGTTAACTTCCAGCCCTTGCTTGCTTCTGCTCCACCCCCTTCTGAGCGTGCTCTCATTAAGACCCCAGAGGGAGGAGGTGATGCTCTGAAATTGTCTTAATTGCTCTTGTTTATGCTGGTTACGATGGCAATAAGTTGCCATGCAGAGGAGGCTTTCTTCAGATGTGCAGGATCTCCATTGTTCTGTCTTCTGAAGGATTGTCTGTAGGCAGCTCCAAGTCATTTACAACAATGGATTAATACGAAGATCAGTAATACTGGGTGACTCACAGTCACACACATGCGAGACCCGCCAGTCGCTGTGACCTGCCACTGGATTTGAGGGGAGGTGACATGTTCCTGGTGTGCTCTCGCAGGGTGCTGAAGAGAAAACGCTCTGCACTTGCACAGCTTCTGCTCTCCAGGAGCTCCCCAAACATGAATGGAGGACGCTGTTTTGCTGGGGCAGATGGTGACTGTCACACTCGCTGGAAAGCAGGCAGCTGGGACATGGCGTGTCTTTCATCCAACGTCAATTTGCATGTGCCAAAGTTTAACAGGGGTCAGGAACCCTGACTGTTAGTCCCTGATCTATCTGCCGGGCACTCCATCATCCTGACCCTAAAGAGGATCTTTTATGTGTGTCGTGCACCACTTGTGCTCTATCCCATTTATCACCCCTGACAAACGACAGAAGAGCTCCGTCTCACCGGTTCTTCTCTAAACATCTGCAGTGCACTGCCTGGGTCTCCTTTTGGCACAGCCCCATCGGAGAAGATGTTGAGATACCTCAGCTGTGGCCTTGTCCCTTCTGTCCCGCTGTTCAGACTTAGGGCTTCATGCTGGGACTGACTGCACTGGACTAGGGGTATTTTTCTTCCTACTCTTGATTTCTGGATAGTCCCAGTCTGCCAGCTCAATATCATAGACACCCTACATCCCTCTGGTCCAGCCCTTGAATCATCATGCTTTCCTCTGTATCCTTGGCTTGGGGATATATGTGCCCTCCTGCTATGTCCCCTCCGGTCCTCATTCACCCCAGATCCACTGTTCTCCTCCCATGTGCCCAGCACTCCATGCACCCCCTGCCTCTCTCACTCCCTCCTCTCCTGCTGTCAGGAGCTCATCATTCCCCCCATCTTTCCTTTCCTCCATGCTGGGTGAAAGCAGAGATGCCCACTCCCATTTTTTCCCTGTTTGGGAGATATGTTATTCAAGCGGCAGAGAACGCAGGCAGAGCCGAGCGGAAGGCTGGGTTGTACTAGAAGGGATTAACAGCTGTCATCAGCCTGCTCTTGACTCTGAAGTCCGTTACGGAGCTGGGTCAAGCTGCTGAAACTCCTCACCAGTTTCCTATTTGCTGCCTGTTTTCAGTCCTGGGACGCTGACAACAGCCCCGTAATTTCCAGTGTCAGTTCAGTTTGGTGCTTCATGTTACCATATTGCACGTGCTCCAGCAGACAGACAAGTGGAGAAATACTTTCCAGCTCAGTGTGAAAAATTGCCTTGCTCAGGCCGTAAGAAATGTGCTTCGTTGAGTCTAGCTAATTTTCTTCCCCACATAAACCAGTCCAGTTTTTGCATATTTTTGTGCAATACAGAACCGCCCGATCTCAAGAGCTTGATGGTGGGCCAGGCCCCCAGTGTGTCGCTAAGCAGTTGCTGAGTCTCCGCTTGCTTCAAGCTGAATAAAACCTCGAGGCAGAAGCTGAGGACCTGACCCCTGATTAGATCTGTGGGCTTTTCCATATCCATAACAACAGAAGTGAGCTTATACTGGGTCAGCGAAGGGCTGATTCAGTATCTTGCCTTATGTATGGCCCCAAAGAGGGTGCCTAGGAAGGACTAGGAAGACATTTCTTCTATAAATATGTATTTCATTGGGAAATATAACTTAAATAAGCGGTTAGAAGTTCTGTGTGATTAGTAACCCTCAGCGGATTTCTCTTCCACAAACTTTTCCAGACTCCCCTTAAGTTCATATCTGATTTTAGCCTCTTCAACATCCTCTGGCAAGGAGTTCCTTGGTTTAATCACACATGTCCCTTAATTTGAACCTGAAATCCTCCTCGGGAGGTCTGGAACCGCCAACCTTTTAGCTAGCAGTGGTACACCTCTACAAAGGTGGAAGTAGCGGTATTTAGCGGTAAATTTTGTCTTTCTCCATCCATTTGAATCCAGTGCAGTGTAGTCACCATGCTGGAAGGAGAAATGCAGAACAACTTGAACCTCTTTGAAGGAAATAGTGCAAAGCACCTGCTTGAGGTACCAGTGGTCACGTATAAAATAGTCCCCTTGGAGTCACAGCCTCTTGCCATCGCTAGACAGTGACATCTCCCAAGCTTTGGAGCAGCATTGGTTGCCAATCCAGAAGAGGGCAATGGTGACACGTCCTCATGGATGCTCGGAGCAGCAAATCAGCTGAGGACAGCCACTGTAGGAACATCGCCAAATAGCCAAACCACCTTGGCTAGCAAATCTGCATGTTCCCGGCTGCTTTGTGGCAAGCAGATTGAAGTGGGAGGCAGCTTTCAGCTACTGTCTCAGGTCAGATGGGACTGTCAGTCAATTGTTAATTATGACTCTTCTTCTTACTAATTCCTGTAACTTCTATCACCATGGCAGCTAACTGCCGTGGAAAGATTCAGCCAGAAAAAGGAGAAGACAACCAAACTTTTCATAGCAAGGGAACAAGAATGAGCTACAGAGCGGGGGGTGGTGGTGGAGGAAGAGATTTGTCATTGTCTTCTAGGAGAGTCTAACGCTCTGACAGCTGGTCAGGCCTGGCTTTGCGTGGTCCTATCAAAGGGCATCCAAGCTGTATTCTGACAGTCCTGTGCTGAGAGCTTACGTACAGTCAGCTTGGTCCCAGCACAGCCCGTGGGGAGCAGATGGTACCTGTTCCTTGCGCAGGGTGCTGGGCACTACCGCTCTGCTTGCTCTGGGACGATTACTAGAAACCTGCATTATGATCATCACAGCTTCTCCGCCCTGCCCTGGCCAGTCAGTCGGTGTTAATCTTCGGTGATGGCCGTGCATCTGCGTAGGGAGCGAGGAGGAGAACCTTGACAGCACTTTGAGCGCTGATTAATTTTTAAACTTCCTCCTTTTCTGCTTATTTTGTAGCTTTTGTCCTGATGCTGGATGTGTTCCTTCCCCCAAGTGTCACTTCCAGAGGAATACTGTGGAGACGAAATGCCGCTCAGGCATCACAGGCTATTTCACCAGGCTGGGACCATACAGGGCCCTAGGACAGCTGTCACTGCAGCAGCTCGCAGGAACATAGTGACACGGTCCCTGCGTGACACGGGCAGAGCGGGCTGCACGGGATCGTTAAAACAACAGCCGTTTTGTTGCTGTTCTGCAGCAACACTGTGTGATTCTTGCTAAAATGACTCTGTCTGGCCCATTCGGCAACTTCCATTTCTGATGAAGCTTTCCAGCCTGTAGATATCTCCTCTCACACCTGTCTTACCATTTCCATTTAGAAGGGTTTAATTTAGAATCCCATTGTACCGGGCCTTGCACAGCCCCAGCCAATTTATTTTACATAATGCCTCAACACTTCAGGGGAACAGACTTGTTCTAAGTCCTTTCTGGAAGGAAGGATGGACTCGTGCTTCAGATATTGGTTTGAGATCCAGCAGAAATGGACCCTGTTCTGACAGTGTCACAGATTTCCCGAGACCTTTATCAAACCGCTTACCCTGCCTTGAACCTACTTCTATATCTGGAAAATAATCAACATAGCAGCACT
>NW_010422952.1:24103-29746 GCF_000710305.1 Buceros rhinoceros silvestris
TTCCCTACCTCTGGCTTTAGGAGGATAAACAGTATCTAGATGGCATCAAAGTCCTTGTGTTTTGTGCTTTAAAAGAGAATTAAAAGCTGATTTCTCTGCTGGAGAGTCTTCAGTGCCTGAGCGCAAGATGGGGACAACATCTTGCAGGTGCGAGTCTGCTGAGGAGCAAAGAAACAAGGCAGAGCTGTCGGGCAAATAGACCCTGGGCATTGCCCACCAGCTGCCTCGCTGCTGTCAGCCTTTCCGCCGGCATCTCGCCAGGGATGTGCAGGGAGAGAACGAATCACTCTGTGGGCGTTCACAGGAAGCTACCCCCGAGCGCGAGGGAGAGGCACGGGACAACACACGCGAGGGATGGTTTGAGAATCCATGTGGGTGATCTTCCCAGCACGCCTTGGGCATGGGAGACTCCGTGATATGCCTGCAGGAGGCATGAACACCCCCCTCCTTGGCAGAGAACTCAGCTGGCAAGATCTGATCTTTTCATTCACGTCAGGTTTTCTGTTTGTTCACTAAATGACCCTGGACCTTGCTTTTCAGGCTTTTTCCTGTGGCAGTTGTCACTGCCACAGCAACATGTGAGTTTGAGAAGTTTCCTGCAGGAGAGGATGAGTTTGCACTGAGGAGTCGCCTGAATCCTTTGCAGACCCTTCCCGGAGTCAGCAGATGTGAAAACAGGTGCTCTCCAGCCATGGGGCCATGGGCATGGGTGAACCTTCCAGTGGCTACGAGCCCTCCAGAGCTCTTGTCACCATCAGCCAAGCTCTTCCCCACAACACAGTGGCGGAGGAAGCTCAAGAAGTACTGCTTTTTAATTTCAGCACTGCCACAGTCACTGACGTCCTCGCTAATCCTCTTGCGGCAGCAGGCTGCTAATCAAAAACTCTTTGCTCGCCACTTCGGCATCTTTTTGGGAAGCCAGCTGAGCTCAGAGATGCTCAATTCCTCCCCCTCCACACACCTTCCATTGTCTTCAGGACTGACAGCTCTGATGTGGAGCAGTGATAAAAGCCAGCTGATGCTGTCAGGGCCTGGTACAATTGCACCGCAGGGAAAAAGGCGACCGGCTCTGACTCATTGTAGCCGCCTGGAACTCAAGATACCTCGCACACGTGCTGTCTCCTGGCACCGCTCATCACAGAGCAGTGCACCTTTGCTGGGTGCTGGGTGCTGGATGCTGTCTCGTGGGGCAGGAGCTGACCACAGGCATCTGCAAGGGCTGGTACTGGTGGCCAACTGCGTGGCCAGGAACCCTTTGAGAAGCCAGAAAAACCCACAGGAAAAATGAAAGACTTGTTTGCAGTTTTCTGCAGAAGTCTTTGATGTGTATGGGGTAATAAAGGTAGTTGGTTGGATGTTCCTCTGCTTGACCTGTGGTAGGGGTGTTTAGCAAAGCATCTGTGTAACTCCTGAGTAATAGTCTATGAGAGTAGCTCCTCTCCTTCAGTTCCTCACATGCCCGTCCTTATGGAATGAGCTGAGCCAGGGTTGAATTTCTGGGAGGCTCCAAATGCCAGGGGTCCAGACTCGAAATGCGCCAGGAGTGCCAAGCCAAGATGGGAAGGACATTCAAAGAGGGGAAGTTGGACTGTGATGTGAACTTCTGGGTGACCTTGAGGAAATTGGCTCAACGCTGCCCATCCTGGCCGGGCCAGCAGCTGAAATTTCCATTACTGAAGGAAGAGACTCAGGGGTCATTTCTGTTTCATTTTTCACTTTTTCCCAAACATGACATTGAATGAGAGGCATTAAGAGTTCCTCCTATAAATAGGATCACCCCTGTCAAAGCTGGTTAAGTCATACCCAGTGTCAAGCCCGTAAACAAGGTGCCTCTCGGATGCACTCTCTGGAGGGTGCGGAGGGAAGTTTAACTAGTTGGCATTGGGACACCAGCTATTTTCAAGTCAACAAACGTAATTGTCCCCAGCTCCTATCTGGAGGATCTGGGGAGCGGTGCAGGACAGAAGTGGTGTAGTGGAGGACCACTGCTGCTTACTGTAGCAGAAGTGAAGCCTCCCAGAGGAGGCAGCTAAGGCACAGAACCACAGAATCCGTTAGGGTGGAAAAGACCCTTAGGATTATCAAGCCCAACACACGTGTGCAAGTGCTGGGACCTCAGCAGGGGTTAAACGCTCTGATTTCATCCATTCCTTCGAGGACTTTCCCCAGTTCTACCCTAAAGATCTGGGATGACCTGGAAACCCTGCACTTCCAGTTGACTCAGTTTCCCCTGGAGGGAGCTGCGGTTTCGTCTTGCTTTAGAGCCGCCCAGTTCTTCAGCTCCACGAGAAGCAGCAGTTTTAGTGGCATCTATTACAAAGCAGCTTTGCCGTGCTGGATGTCAACTGGGACATGGCAGTGAACCCAGAGACACAAAGTAAAGCATCTCTGAAACAAGAGAGTGTATGTGTCTCCCCGTGCCAGTTGCAGGCACATCTGGATGGAGCTGGTTTGGCAGAGCTGTGGGGTCACCAGGGTAATGCTGACTCCGTAGCAGAGCACCTCGGGGTAGCAGGAGCTCTGAAGGAACCCCGAGTGCCCCCTCGCTTTCCTTCTCACCCCAGGAGCTTCTTCCCACCTCTTCAACAGACTTTGTGCTGCCCTGAGACTGGGGGCTGCGAAGAACCTGTTCTGCTGAAGTGGTGTGAGTGGATGTGAATGAAAAAAACAAAGAAGGGTTGTTTTTTTTTAGAAATAGATCATTTCTGTGGTCTGATTTCCCCACAAGCATTTGCATCAGTGCAGCTGAGGGGGCGGAAAACTGAAGTGGGGGCAGAAAGGAACAAAACTTTGCAAGTCAGCTCTACCACTGAAAATTTCCTGTAACTCTGAGGAGACCTGTAGCTGCTTGTCCCTTCCAGACCTTCAGAGCTGTCTGTGTGTGGAGACACAGCCAGCAGCACAGAGATGGCTTGTTTGAAGCTGAGCTGAGAGAAGCTTTAGCAGGGGAGGAATCACTACGTGTTCTGAGATCGGCTAATTATATTCTGCGTCCTTGGAAGCCAACCCTGCTCTACTCTGCTGCCTTCACAGATCCTATAGCTTTCTACAGAGCTACCAGGGTTTCCCTCCCGTCACCGCTGTGCCCAGCAGCCCGTCCACTGCCAGCCTCCACCAGGAGCATCTGGATGTCAGTCCTGCATTCCCCGGAGGGCTGCTGAAGCACTTTGGATTCCTCGGAGATGGAAACCTTTCTAGAAACGCAGGGTAGGGTTACTTTAATTCCTCGCTGTTTGGGATCAGACTGAATCCTGCTGCTTAATGGGGGATAAGTGGATGTAATGCAGTCAGTCAATAACTCCTCGCGCTCCACGAGCCCTTTGGGTTACTGATTTCCGAAGGAAATGAACCCTGCAACACACTGACTCAGCCCTGAGCCTTTTGACTTTGGTTTTCCTTCTTTGCAGAATGACTTGTACTTTTAATCTTTTCCCCCTGCCCCTTACCCATATTTTTTCCCCGTTTATTCATTTTTTTCCCCCATAAAAGTTTTCTGTTTGTCACACGACTCTCCCTGCCTCTTTTCTCTTTGCCTTTTGCAGTGGGAGGAAAGATAATAGTAAAAGGAGCAGTTTTCAAATAAAAAGCCCCACGTGTTCCCTGGGAACTGTCTGTCAGCATCCCAATACCCTCTGGGGCAGAGAGCACCGAGTCCCCGCTGTTGTTTTGAACCCGCCAGACACTGTTTGTGTTTTGTCACTAACTGCTCCTGTCAGGTCTGTCACTTGGTATGAGCAGGACTGACTGGGCCCTTCACACCTCCCTGCGAAGCGTTTCTCACTCCTTCCCTCCCTCCTGACAGGGGGAATTGCTGCTTCCGCTGCTGCCACGGCAGTTCCCAGGCTGCAGGAATGGATTTGGGAGAGTTTGTGCTCTGCCTTGTCGCTCCAAAATGCTCTTGGTCTTGGGCAGCCCTTTGGTCCTGCCTGACATCTCAGTGGGAAGGGAAGGATGAAGGATGAAAGAGTCGTCAGGGTGAACCTGCCACCTTCTCTCTGTCAGTCCTCAGTCCCTGCTCAGCTTCAGGCTGAGCCCTGCAGCGGTTCTGGGTTCTCTGCAGCCTCTTGGCACATCTAGGCTTTGGCCACCTTTTTCATGGTCTTACTGAATTGCTTCTGGACGGAGGAACTTGCAGAAGAAGGAGCTCTAGATGAAGGTATTTCTGTAGGACCAGAGGACTCAAAATGGTTCCCTTGGCACCCCCAGATGGGGAGATGCAGGAGGTGATGGCCCACGCTGCTGCATTTATCCCAGCCCCTGGGGAAGTGATTCAGGCATGAGCCTAAAAGCTTTCAGGTCGAAGGGATGTGACATTTTCCCCCCCTGCTATTTTTGTGTTTAAAAGCTGCGTGGATGTGGCGCTGAGGGACATGGTTTAGGGACCCTGCCAGTGCCGGGTGTACGGTTGGACTCGGTGATCTTAAAGGTCTCTGCCAACCAGATGGTTCTGTGATTCCCAGAGCTCTGACTTGCAAGCACAGCCTGTCCTTTCTACTACACCAGGGCTGGGGTCCAGAGGAATTCAGAGACCTCAAGTTATGGTCCCCACACCACCAGCCTCCCCCAGACTGAGGGGAATCTGCTTTGGGTCGCTGCAAAGGCAGAGCTGGAGGCAATGTTTGGAGCTGCAGCAGAAAAGCTCCTTTTCCTACACTCTGCTGGGTTTTGTTGGCTGTATCAAACCTTCCCCTGGGCTGCTGGGACTGTGAGCATTGCTCATCCTGCTCATCCGTTCACTCCAGGAGTTTTGGGAATCTTTGTAAATAAGCCGAGACCATGAGAAATAGAAATTCCTCCCGTTCCAGGCCTTGCCTGACGCTGCGCAGATCCTTTGTTCTTAGCTTCTTTCTCCCTCCCAAGGCCTCAGAGAAGTTCTTCCAACAACACACCACCCTGCTCAGCCTCTTCCACCAGTTAGCAGTTACCCATTAACTGGCCATGAATAATTCCATCAATTAGCCCACCTCTTGAGGAGCAACTTCCCCAGGTGCCACTTCAGCACCAACAAAAAAGAGGCACTCGAGAGCTCTTTATATATGTAAGTGCTTGTATAGAACCTCTTTGTTCTTGTGACTTCATGGTGCTCCTGGTTTCAGCTAGTCCATAGAGAGCTTAGGATCAGCCCCCATCCTTCTTGCCACGAGTCCTGCGCTCTGGGCTGTGCTGGCACAGGGGAATTGGACCTTTCTGGCACCAATTTTCTTGGTTTTTTGTTGAAGGGAGAGTGTGAAGATGTCAGGAAGGTTTTGAAATAGCCCACAGTGTCCTGTGGCATGGTCAGGTGTGATGGATCCGGGATGGTAAGAAATAAGCTGTATGTGTTGCGCTAGAGACTGCTCAATAAAATGTTTCCAAAGGAGAAGGAAAGTAGCAGGAACTAGTAGAAGAAAGGATGTTTTCAGCCCTTGAAGGTGAATCGGGAGAGAGAGAGAACCTCTTTAAAGTGGAGAATGGTGTCAGTAGGAGCATGGTGTTGTTTCTCCTTTGATGAGAGCAGTTAGCTGGAAGTGGGAGGACCTGCAGGTTATCCCAGGTAGAGGAGAAAGTGGCAATGGAGTGGAGGCTCCCTTGAAGTGCCCTAGTCCTGTAAAGAAAGGACATGCTCCTGCTCGCCTGTTCCCAGCCGGAATCAGAAGCCGGGTA
>NW_010422952.1:29807-31722 GCF_000710305.1 Buceros rhinoceros silvestris
AGCAGGAATCAGAAGCAGGGTATGTGGCTGTGCTCCCAGCTCTGCCCTGCTTCGGCAGGGCTCTGCACGGATGACTCTGGCACCGTCCCTTCTCTGGGCCCTGCTCTCAGAGCCCTGCCCAGCTGAGCCTGTGATTTCCTTGCTGCCTTCCTTCCTTCTCCGTGGCTCTTTCCCACTGCTTTGTGTGTAAGATATTCCCTAGCAAATTCTCTCAGCCCCTCCCTGGATGCATCCACATGCTTTGGTGTTGCTGCTCGTCTGTTGTCTTCTCTCAGTGCCTGTTCCAATGCTCAGTGAGCCACAGGGACCAGACCAAGGCACAGGAGGGAGAGAGAAGGTGAGTGGATTAGCCAGGCCAGCTCTGTGTGTCTGAGAGCCCCTAAACTGTGTGATGGTCTTGCCAGGAAAATTAGAGAAGACTGGAAATTGCGGATACCCAAAGCAAGCCTGAGGTGGAGGACAGTGAAGGGGAAAGGCTGTGGTATTCCCTGGTGTCTACTTTTCACTCTTGAACCCTCCAGCTTTTAGTTCCCGATACAAGCAGGGCTGCACCCGGCTGCCCTGCCCAGTGCAGCTGCTTCCATCCGCTGGGAAGACATGTGTGTGTCGTCTGATGCTCTGCTTGCAGTGCCCAGACACCTTTAGAAAGATTTTCCACCTTGTCTCTCTTCACAGGGCCACAGGGGAGCGTGGCCAGCTGTTTCCTGAGGTAAATACTGAACAGGGACCCGAGAAAGCCCATCCCCAAATCCTGTGAGTAAGCTGCGGGCGCTGCACTAAGCTCATAGTGCAGCCAGGCAAAGCGTGTGGCTCTGCGCAGGTGACACAAAGGAAAAGCACAGTGGCTGCAAATTAATTACTGTTAACGATGCCACCTTCCTGCAGAGCCCGGCGATTTCTGCAGAGGGCACGAGGCCTGGCTTTGTCCAATGCCCGGCCTGTGAGGATGCCTTCTGGCATCCCTGCGCTGTCCAGGAGCCCATATGTTCCCAGCGGGAGCTGCGGAGCCATCAGGCAGTGCCGGATGGACGCGTGTTTTGACTCATGGGTCAGAGGCTGTCCAGAGAAGTCTATCGTTCCCAGTCACTTCTATAATTGACACAGTGAAAGAAGCCACATCTTCCTGCCTGGTTCTGACCAGGTCTGTAATTGAATTCAGCTCAACATCTCCGCTCCAGCCCCACAAGGGCCCGTCAATTCATGATGAATTTTTTTCTCGCCTTGAGAATTTCTCCTTGCTCCCATTCTTTTTATTTAACAGGCTCTAGTGAGAAAAACGGTAGTAGTAAATCTCCCACCCCCCATTTCCTCCCTTTCCCAAAGGTGCCTCATGAAAAAAAGTGCTTGGGCATTGGAAGAGGCTGAAGTGAACTTCAGGGGCTGAAACTGTGTGCACTTTCCTGCCTTTAGCTCATTCATCCTTTCTCTCGCTCCTCTCAGGTCTGTTGTTTCTCCTTGCCAAAACTGCTTGCGCACACTTCACTCAGGATCTAATGAGACTGTTTTAGAAACTGCAAAGCTGAATTGGATCTTTCTCTTTTCCCCCCCTCAGAGCGCCACATCTCTTTTAACCTTTCTCCCTTGGCATTTGTCTCTCCTGGCAACCTATTTGCAACTCCCATGGTTGCAAAGAAATCCCAGTGCTGACTGGGTTTTAAACGGGGGTTGCTGGGGACGCAGACAGGAGTATGTGGTACGCTGTAGGGTGCGATTTCAGGCTGGCTGCAGGGGGCAGTTACTCCATGGATCTGACTTAGCCTGGTCTCTCCAAGCCCTGCCAAGAGGTAGAGGTTTTTCATTGCTCCTTGAAAGGGAAATGTGTTTGCACGTCAAAGTGAGAAAGGACAGTGACGGGCAGTTCTCCAGCTTCTTTATCCTCTTCTCCCCCTCCCCACAGCCCCCCAGCTTGATTTTT
>NW_010422952.1:31809-39615 GCF_000710305.1 Buceros rhinoceros silvestris
TTCCTGTGCCACTAACGAGTTAGCGCTGCATTAAAGCATCAAGTCATCATGGGAGAGATCTTGGGGTTTCTTAAACTCTTGGAGCCTGTTGAACATCCTTGTTAAACTTCGCCCTCACTGCTGCGTGCGGGGAGCTTCCCACGCAGACCAAAGTTCGGTCCCCAGCCCACCGGTTCTCCTCCACAGGGGGTGACGTATGAGGCTCTGCACGCAGGAGGCGGTGAGGGGAGGGTGTTTGGGAGAACGTGTCTCTGAAGCAGTGACTGTTCGGTGAACGTGCCGAGACAAGTTGATTTGGTTTGGTGGTAACCAGGTGAGAGCGTGGTGTCTCCTGTCCCTGCTTTTAGGGAAAGCTCACTAACCCTGCTCCTTGTCCTTGCCAGCCACAGCTGGTGATGGTGGGAGGAAAGGGTAGAGGGGTCAAGACCTCCCTGACCCTCCCCTTGCTGGTCCACTTTTCCTCTGTACGCATGTGACGAGGGATGAAGTTGCTCTGGTTTTGTAGGAGATCTGGGACCATTGTACATGATGCCTGCCTGAAGGATTAAAAGGCAGCGAGCTTTTTCCTTCCTTCCCTTCACTCTGATTCTTTCCCAGTTTTTATGAGTGTTTCTGGTCTGTTGGGGATCTTGGGTTTTGGGTTTTATTCACATGTGGCTCTGTGTCTGTGCTACACTTCTGCGGGGGTCCACATTCACTGCCCAGCTCTGCTGGAGCAGGAGAGCCAAGCAGATGCTCATACACACCTGGGAAGAGTGTGTGAACCTCAGGGTGTTGCTTCCAGCCACCTGCTCCTGAGACCATTAAGACAGAACCTTCACATGATGCTGAGGCTGGTCACACCTTCACAGGGTAATACAGCTCTGCAGTGTCGCAGAGACACCAGCACGCACCATGACTGGTGAGAGCGATGACCTGCTCTCCATGTGCTGAGGTCTCTCTCAGCCGGCAGCAACAGACCTGGAGGCAGGGACAGTCATACCAGCATGTGCTTGTGTCCTGCCTCCACCAGCTGTGAGGAGGAGGAGATCCTTGTTGTTAGGTTGTGCTGAGACATCGGTGGGATTGTTGGCTCAGAGAGATTTAAATGCTTGTTTTCTGTTCAGTGTCTTTCTTCCCCAGGGCTGGCAGAGAGCAGGGAAGAGTCGTCTGCAAGTGTGAGTTCAGAGCAGTGGGAGCAGGGCCGTTACCCTGCCTGTGTACAGGACTGTTCGCATGCCCCATTTCCTTTGTGGACAGAAAGAAGAGTTATCAGGAGCCTGCACCTGCTTCCAGCTGAGGAGAGGAAATGCTTCTGGAGGGAGCAGGGGATGGTGGTGGTGTCTCAGGAGTCCGGGAAAGATCAGGGCTCCGTTGGGCTCGGCATGGTAGAGAGTGATGCTGCAAGCTTGCAGGCAGGGTGGTTGGAAAAATCATTGCTGTCGGCAGGAGAGGACTCGGAATTAAAGTCATCACCCTGATGGTATTTGTAGAACAGAGCTGCTGGTACATGAGAACTGCCTCAGGCCACAGAGGACATGCTCGCCAGCCCATGGGTCAGCAAAGGCTGTAGTTTCCCTCCTTGCACTACCTGCTGTCAGGCTGCTCACGAGAAGCACCTCAGCTGCCTTCCTGGCTGCTTTGCAGCTCTTGGCTCCATCCCACAGCAGTGCTTTAGTCCTGGGGATGCCCAGTTCTGCCCTGTCCCAAAGGCCCTGGAGACCCAAAGGAGATGTCTGGGCAGCTAAGCTGCATGGCCTGAGGGAAGGGAGGGCAAATACATCTGATGAAGGGGTGGTCATGCTAAAGTGTTGCATTAATGGGGAGATCGAGTTAAAGGACTTCATTGGGGTGTGAAGAGAGTTGGTGGCAGGCTGGAGGTCTCCGAGTGGGTGCTCTCCCCTGAGTTTTCTAGGCTTCTGTGAAGCCAGGTTGTGCTGTTCTGAAACAGCACATTAGCTCAATGCTAAAAGCTTCCTAGAGGTGGGTGGGGAGGAAGAAGCCAGGAGATGGAAGGAAGCACTAGAGAGCGCGATGCTGAGAGATGCAGCTCAGAGGACCATGCTGGATCTGAACTCCTCTGTAGCACTGGGCATGATCAAGAGCCTGGACACTCCAGCATGACAAGACTCGGGTCTGGACACAACCAACCCCAATCCCTAACACAACTGTGTCCTTGGAGGCACCTTCCCACATGAGGAGTTGGACAGCAGCATAACGAGGTCCCCCCTCCTCACTCCGGCACAGGGGACCCAGCAGCTCTACTTACCTTTGTGTAATAAGGTTAAACTGCCGCCTCATTGGAGCCCTCAAATTAAGCCACCACCTTGCTGGATCAATACTGTTTTCCATGATGCACTTGTGACACTAAGCCCGGGAGATGGATTGATGCTGGGAGGCTGAAGCGCTGCAGGGGAGCTCCAGTTAGACCCAGTGCTGGCCAGGGCTTGTTATCAGGGGAAAACCAGCAAATGTCCATGGAAAGCAGCAGCTGATGGCAGGGGCAGGAGGTGTGGTGGAGTGGGGACATGTGCCCGCAGACATGGGCAGTGTTCCCCTCATGGGGCTTGGTGCTGGACCCTGTTTTAGACTTGCAGGGCTGTTACAGGGAGAAAGTCCTTGGCTGTGAGGAGCCTGTGGCAGCGATGATCTCCAGGTGTCTGCTCTGGGAGCTTGGACTAAAATGAGCTGTTGTCTCCTCCCCTCTATTCCCCTTCCCTCTGAGCTAGGTCTGGGAGAGGAGAAGCCAAAGCATTAGCTCCCACAGGGTGATCACAGTGGCATGTGAATGCCCAGGGCTGCCACAGCCTGTCCACCTCAGCAGCCGCCTTCACAGAGGCTCCTTGTCCCCACTGGCCATGGGAACTGCCACCCTGCCCTGGCTGGGATATGACCAGAAGGGCCCTCCAGCTGCCTTGAGCCCTCTGGAAAGATGTTAGCTGGGGTCTACCAGGTTGCTGTGGCTTAACTAGCAACTGGATCCAAGCGAGGAGTCCCCAGGGCTGAGTTTGAGGTGAGTTGTGGGGCAGTTTGGGATCCTGGGTGCCAGATCACCACTCTCTGAGCTGCAGCCAGGCCGGAAAAAGTTTGTAGCCAGAATGAATCCCGGCAGTCCCAAATCCCAGCCCTGGGATGTCTGTGCTTCTGCCAGCTCCCCACGCAGAGAGGCTCGGAGTGGACATCTCTGCCCTTTCCAAGGATGTGGTGTGGGCTGGAGACCACCCACCTCGTCCCAGCCACCCACCCTGCTCCAGATGCCAGGGCTAAGGTCACTACTGCATCTCTCGCCCCCACCTCCCTCGCCGCTCTGCCCCCGAGACCACTAAGCACATGATCCTGCGGCACTGGGTGCTTGTTCAGCTGGCCGGGGGCAGCGGCAGAGCAGCGGGGTGGGTGGTGTGGAGCAGGGGGTACAGCCCCTGTCCTGCTGCCGCTGAGCACCGCACTGCTGGGCACTGGTGAGGGGAACGGGACCAGTTTGCTTGGTGGAATGAGTGGGTTTAACCTTTCCAGGACAAGCACGGCTCCATTGAACATCTCTGTGTAAAATCAGAGCCTTCGGCAGAGCTGGCGCTTCCGAGGGAGCAGGGAGGAAATGTAGAGGAGCAATTGTAGCCCCAAACCTGTTTCTCATGCCCCCAGACCCAAACAGCTCCTTGCCCCAGGATGCCCACACCACTGCCAAACCAGAACTCCTGGGTGCTGGCTGTATTTTCTTTCTAAACCTGTAACTGAACAATTTATTTGAGACATTTGGTATTAAGAATGGGATCCCTCCTCTTAATCCCTCTCTGGACGTGCCCAGAGATGAGCTAGCAGCTGCCACAGCCTCCTCTTTGGGCAAAGGCAGAGGAGTGGGTACCGAGGCAGCGGGTTGTTGCACACCCCAGGGCGTGAGGGGGGGTGAGTGGGTGCTCCTGAAAAAAATCCTAAGGCAAGAGGAGGAGGGCAAAGCTGATAAAAATGCCCAGAGCAGCCGTGGCAATGTGGGCAATGAGGTGACTTCCCAATTTGCTCTCGCTTGTTTTGAGGCTTAGCATCCCTGACTTGCTTGTTCTTTCTGTCCCAAGAGCCCTCTTAGGAGCTGAAGCATTTCTGCAACCCCGATGTCTCCGCTCTGACTCCAGCAGCGATGCAGGAGCAAGTCTGAGGAGCAGGACAGGACCTGTTGGGAGGAGAGAGGGCTGCTGGCCTCTTTGGGCTGAAAAGATCTGATTTAAAGGGGAAAGGAAGACACTTCCATGCGTTTCTAGCTCATCAGGGAGCGGTTCGTGAGGTGATCAGGGAGCTCATCCCTGGCCTGGGGAGCAGGGAGAGGGTACACGATGGATGTTGGCGCTGCCAGGGCAGCGGGGCTGGCCCCATGGAGACAGAGAGCTGAGCTCTTTGTTCATCTCAGCCCTGCTACAAAGCAAGAGAAAACCACTCCTGCCGAGCGCAGCCAGAAATAACCCAGGACTCCAGCAGCCAAAAAGCTTCCAAGGGGGAATTTCGAAGTGCTGGGAATTTGGCCTCTCAGCCTGTGCTTTGGGCTCCGCTGCTGTAGTAACATCCCAGGCAGCAAGAGGCAGACCCTGAACGCAGCCCTGCTCTTGGTGTCAACGGGGAGCAGTTCAGGTGCGGGGCATCCCAAGACCCACTCAGCTCCTCTTTTCACCCCAGTGTCTCCCAGCACTGTTGCAGCTCTTGCCTTAAAAGGACACTGATGATGGTCAGCACTTCCCTTGTGGGATGTGCTTCAGGGGTGGTGGAGCCCCAACATCCCTCAGGAGTCCTTCACGTTGCTGCATCGCTGGCTCAGGACACCCCGGAGATGAGGCCACCTCGCAGTGCCAGCCCTGCTGCTGGTGAGGGCAGAACTCAGGGGTCTGTGAGGGCAATGCAGTAAGGAGCGATAACCTTCATCAGCCCCATGGCCGGCAGGAGAGAAGGGTTGGGGGCAGTTAAAAACAAGCCTTCTCTGTCTCTGGACAGGGAAGTGCAGGACAGATTCCTGCACTGTCCAGATGGGATTTGAGTCACACCGTGAAGAAAATCATCTCTCTGTGGCACTCATCAGAGGCTGCAGGGAAGATAAACATTGCTTTGTCGCTCTGGCCCCGGTGTTAGCTCACCCCCAGGGATCTCCTGGCCAGCTTTTCCGTGTGTCAGCATCTTCTCGCCACCCCAGAGCAAGGGCATCGCGTGGCAGATGCTCCACAGAGGAGGAGACTCCTTGTCACACAGCAACAGCTCTGCTCCAGCTCCTGGGGCGGCTCAAGGCTGCTCCGTCCCTTCGCTTGGGGACGTGACCCAGTGCATTTATCAGCTTCCAGCATCCATGGGCAGGCTGCAACCTTCAGAAACCTCCTGTGCCCCCGGTCTGTCCCTGCACACCCCAAAGTGACCCTCTGGTGCAGGACACCGAGATGGGATAAACCAAGCGACCTGGGCCCATGCAGGAGGTCACCAAAGTCACACTGGCTTTGCAAAATAGATCCCGTGATGGATGCAGCATCGTCTATTTTAAGTTTTATAGGGGGCATTTTCCCTTTCCAGGAGCTGGAGAATAGAGGACCCGGGTACCATCTGCCCAGGGGACTGGTGAATCATCCTATTTTCCAGTTAACCACACTTGTTTGCTTTGGGAGATCTCCAAGTTAAGGGGGAAGAAAAAGAAAACCCAACCCATGGATCTTTTCCCACACAATAAGAAAAATGCCTTTTTTTTCCCCTTTTTTTTAAACAAAAGCCAGTGTCAACTCTGCTTTTACTTAGCAGTGGGCTGGGTAAAAATAGACAGTGAAGTCATGACGCCTTCAGAAGAAGAACCAGGTATGGCCTGGGGAGAGGGGGGTGAGTGAAGTCAGGCTCGGGGGAGAGGAACAGAAAGCCAGCGTGGTGGGGGCAGGCAGGGTGTTGTGTCCCAGGAGCAGAGCCGCTTACCCCAGCGCCTTGTGACTTCCCTGGCATGTTGCTGGGAGAGGCAGGAGACTCTTTGGTGGACGCACCACAGTTCAAGCTGTCATTCACGTGATGCGGATGGGGCCAAACACCAGGAGATCGGCTCTTTGCGGAGCCGAGGCGCTCGGATCTTGAGGCACACTGAAGAGCGAGGGTAGCGGCCGGGGAGGGAAGCCAAGGGGTTGTGCGTCTGCATTCTCCAGGACCATATTGCTGCAGCCGCCTCTCTTAGTTCTCTTATAGAGAACTAAGAACAGCTTTGAGAACAGCTCAGATCTGGCTGTTTCTCCTGTTTTATCGCCGTGCCAGGCTGCGAGCACGCTGGGCTGTCAGGAAGGAGCGTGCCTGTGAGGGACTTTGATGTCCCCTTCTCAGAGCAGGAGCTCTGGAAGCCACTTGGCCACCCGGAGCATGAGGATGTACAGCTGATGCCCATATCCCTGTTCTGCTGGTGGGAGGGTCCTGTGGCAAAGCCTTCACAAGGCTTTTCATGCAGGGTCGAGGCACATCCTGAGCTCTGAGGCAGAGTCTATGCGGTATTTGAGGATCTCAAGAGAAATCAGAGGTGTGAGGACAACTTTACAGCCCCCCCAGGGAATCTGAAAACCCAGCGTTTACCAGGGAAACGGTGAATCCCTCCCGGCAGCGCTGGCTTGTGTCAGGTGTGTCGTGGTTGAGTGCTGAAGACGACCCAGAATTGCTGGTCCTCCCCAGCCCTCATTGCAATGGGACTCTGTGATGTCCCCTCAGTCACCGCACAGCTCTAGCTCGGCTCCTGCCAATGTCACAGCAACTGCATCAGCTTCGTACCCTTGTGACCAAGCACCAGCTTAGGTCACCACTGAGATGAGTTTGGCAGGTCTCAGCAGGCCCTTCCATGGGTATTTCTTCAGATGCTTGGAAGCACCGCGGTAACTCAAGGAGATGCCAGTTTGGTGTGGCAAAAGGATGCTGCACAGCGGGGGTGATGTGCCTTGCCAGACCAGGGGGAGCCAGAGCTTCAGGCTTTTAGTTTTCAGGAAACAAGGTAAGAGGTTTTTCCCTTCTACTTAATTAGAAACTTCCAAGGAAAAAAATAATCCCTGTGGAAATTAGCCTCGCCCGTAAGAAAGGAACCTTCTCTCAACAAGAAAAATCACATGGTGGGGGAAAAAAACGTGTCCTTTTCTGCTCAGCAGCAAATGCTTCCACCCATTCCTGGACGCTGAGCCATGGTTTCTCTGCAGCAGGAGGCTGAGGAGGCGCGGGGGGAATATCTGCATTTCTCCCCGATCAGTCACTGGAACGAGCATTATCGCTGGAACAATGGGCTCAGCCCAGACCCGTCTTGCCAGAGCAGCTTCGCTGCAGCGCTCACTCCCGGATTTATTTTTGTCCAAGCTTGGAGCAGGTTGCGGAGATCAGGTGACAGTGCCCAAGGAGCGCTTGGCATTGCCCGTCCTGCTGCCACGTGCGCACGTGTCCGCGGGAGTAACAAGCAGGCAGGGATGATGGAGCAGGGCTCGGCAGGCCGGGTGGCTGCGCTCTCCTTGCTGGATCCTCTGCTCATGGTGACCAGCCCGTGGGAGGAGGGATGTTCCCTCACAGTGTAGGTGCCACAGATGCTCCCACTTGCCCTGGCTTATAGATTTGCAACTCTGCCTAGGGAATCAAAACCAGTGCCTCTGCTTTGGAAACCACTTTCTGATAGGATTGAATCATGGGCACTAAGGGAGGTGACCAAGGAGATGCACAAAGGACTGTGGCAGATCCGGGGAAGCCCACCTTCCCAAGGACCACCTCTAGGCTTGCCTCCTTGCTATCTGGTTTCCATACTGGGGAGTGTCTGAACAGTGACGGAGAGCCCAGTTCGTTCCTCGTGCCCCCATGCTGCCCCAGAAGAGC
>NW_010422952.1:39744-40314 GCF_000710305.1 Buceros rhinoceros silvestris
TTTGGCTGGCTGGTTTGGCAAGGTAGCCACATCTCAGCAGTCTTGGACACAGCAACAAATACTGCAGGCCCCTGGGACTCATCAAGGAAATCTGAGCTTCTCAGTGACTCCAGAAAGCACCAGGACACGGGAGCCTGGGGCAGCAGCTGGGTTCGCAGTTCAAAGTTCAAAGCCTGGATATGAGGATGAACCAATCCCAGACTGGCAGTGGTCCTGAGCAGGGAGGTTTTGAGCCTAATTCTCCCTGACCTCCAAATATTCTCCTTCAGAAAGACCTGTTGAAGCTGCCACAGCAAGGAGCCAACCTCAGGCTGTGGCATCTGCGATGCTCTATGTGAAAATGTCTTCCAACAATACTGCTTGGGCTCAGTTCCGGAAGCAAGGTGAAGGTGCCACACGGGTTCAGGAACACCGCGCTGGCTGCCAGCGTCTTTGGTCACACAGGGACAACTTGTGCACAAGAAACAGTCCCGGCTCCATCCCCAGCTTCAGCAGAGTTCCTTCCTGGAGGCGAGCGTGGCCACCGCCGGCAGGGCCAGCCCCCGCTTTCTCCATCAGCTGGAAACCACC
>NW_010422952.1:40397-41769 GCF_000710305.1 Buceros rhinoceros silvestris
TCCATCAGCTGGAAACCATCTGCATCACTGGATGTTTTTATTTCCCAGAGGGCTGTGAAGAAACAGGAGCCTGGAGTTAATCAAAGCCTGGAGAGTGCACAGGAGCCACAGCCATGGCTGGAGGAAGCTCACAGGCTTCTGCACTGGAGAGGGGGCAGAGCTCACTGGGGTCTGAGGAGACAGGGCATGTGGAGCGCTGGGTGTTTGTTCAGTGAGTGGCACTGTGGGAACATGAGGAACAAGACATTAATTTTTCAGGCATGGGATGAGGAGAGGGACCAAGGTGCTGTGCCACAGCTGGACAGTGCTGGAGGCATGTGTAGCATCACTTGATGTGCACAAGTGATCCAGAGCCCTGTCCTGTGACTCCACGCCTGGGTCCAGCCTGACTTCAAAGGGAGCCGAGTGCTCTGTGGCAGAAGCTGGGGCTCACCCTGATCCCGGACGTATTCAAGCTGCGGTCTGTGAGCAGAACACTGTGAACATCACCCTCCGTGGGTCACGCCGTCCTGCAAAGAATCCCCTTTTATATAAACCCCAGCACATGATGCAAGCATGGAAGGAGCCTACCCTG
This sequence comes from Buceros rhinoceros silvestris, assembly GCF_000710305.1. Lineage (NCBI taxonomy): Eukaryota > Metazoa > Chordata > Aves > Bucerotiformes > Bucerotidae > Buceros > Buceros rhinoceros. The sequence continues at coordinate 40,972 of NW_010422952.1, forward strand.
CCCCAGCAGGTCATTTCAGGTTTGGCTGAGCCTCTTTCCTCTTGAGGGGATGTTTGCCAGCATCTCGGAAATGGCATCGGTGGGATCCGCAGCCCAGGCACAGCACTGCCAGTCAAGGAACTGCTCTCTGCAGCTCGAGAGCAGCAAATCCTTCTCGCAGCAGGAGGATGAGGATGGACGGTGTGGGAGCAGCTCCCTCTGCCAGCCCGGGGCTGCCCTTGCCGAGCAGGAGGCAGCGGTACCCGCTCCCACGTCGGGAACTCATGACTTAGTTCTGCAGTGCAGAAGGGACACCGTGACGATCCTGGCCTCGCCCGCTGCTCCCTGTGGTTTGTGTGGCTTGTTGTCATGTGGACAGCAGATGATTGGTGTTGACGCCGAGTCTCCAGGGGATGCTTTATGGCTTGTGGCGTGTGGAAGTCTGTGGACCCCTCTGCAAACAGTTGCACTGAGTCTAACACAGCTCCAAGGGACTGACCCTGCCGACACCTCCCAGCTGCGTCTCCCTGGACCACCGTGTTTGGATGTCTCTGATGTTGAGATCAAAGATCCACAGGACTGGAAACACCCAGCAGAAGGGATGCAGGCACAAAGCTCCATCCTCTTCTGCACTCTCAGCATAAGCCTGACATTGTTGTGTGGAGGAAGGAAACACACAGAGAAATGAAAATGTGGATATCACTCATCAGCCTTCCTGTGGAGAAGGTGGCCAGACTGCTCTGCTGGATGAAATGCTGCAGACCTTCAGCCCACAGGAGCTGGGTGTGTTGCCTGCGAGGTGCACTCAGATAGAATTTG
>NW_010422952.1:41910-42485 GCF_000710305.1 Buceros rhinoceros silvestris
TACCGGCGGTCTGACGCACAATCCAGTCGCTGGACTGTCGCGGTCAAGGCACCGTGTCTCTCTGGGCTGGTTAGGGGAAGTGATAGGGAGCTTGCAGCCGAACACCGTAAAGCAGCCCAGACTGACGGACCAGGGCTTCTTCTCTCGCAATGCTGGTGTTTCAGTAATTGCAGCTCTCCCTAATGAAAAGTCAGTGATGTGGCTTTGGCAGCTGCAAGCCAGGTCACCCAGGCAGAGGCGGGGTGTAGAGAAAGGATGGGGTCATCCCTGGAGCCCAGCAGGCTCCCTGCTGAGCCATGGTCGGGGCTGCAGAGGAGCCAACATCCAGCAGAGTCCTCAAAAGAAGCAATGAGATCAGAGCAAATTTGCCAGAGACATGGGGCAGCCAGGGGAGCCCCGTCCCTGAGCAGTGCTCTGAGCTGGAGTGGAATGCTTTGTGCCAGCTGCAGTGTCACTTCCAGGTGGCAATGGGGAGTCTCCACTAACCAAGCGGCTCTGGGAGCTGGGGCTCTGCAGCAGGGGTAGCAAATCCCGCTGCAGACTTGTGGAGGCTGGCAGCGGTTTGCACCTCCCCC
>NW_010422952.1:42572-45607 GCF_000710305.1 Buceros rhinoceros silvestris
CTGGGCCTATGCAGCAGTAGTAGCAAATCCCGCTGCAGACTTGTGGAGCCTGCCAGCGTTCTGCCCCTCCCGGGGGAGAGAAGGGCCGGGGTGAGTGCCTCGCTGCCAGGCGCTGAAAATAAGACAAGGTAAAACTCGATGGTCTTCAGAAGCAGTCTCCTGTTAGCTTGTTGGGTGCTGATCTCAGAGCTCCTTCTCTTCCTTATTTCCATGGGAGGACCACGCAGTTTGGTTCAGGTATGTCTTCCCAAGGGATAATAATCTCTGCAAGCAAACGCATCCCGAGAGAAGCCAGGAGACACAGCACGAATGTGTAATGGAAGTGACCGCGGGGTGGTTTCGTTAAGCAGTGCTTGTGCTCTTACTGCATCAACACAGACTCACAGACAAGAGCAAACTTTCACCCCAGACACACCTTCAGCCCAAGCACATGGCCTGCTCCCTCAGGCTGCGGCAAATAACGTGACTTACACTTTTCCACACCCGTATGTGTCCTGTTTTGAAATCCATGCGCCGAGGGGGCGTAAACTCTACGGCAGGAAGGGTGTCGGTTCAGGGCAGGAGAGGTGGTGCTTTGGTCACCTGGAGAAGACAGAAATGGTAGTAGAGACATCATCTTATATCACTTTAGAGGCTGTTCAGGTGAGGTCTCGGGAGGGGGATGATGGTTTGGGAGACAGTGAACTGCATGGCAGCTGCTTCAGTGGGATGCTGAAAGAGGCAGGACAGGCTGGTCTCTCTGCTGGGCACAGGCATCTTCCAGGTATTGGTGAGAAGACTTTGGAGAGTGGCTCAAAGCCTTCAGCGTGGTTCATCTCCCTGGGGAAACGTTGAGGATTGTGCACAGCTCCTCTCCCTGGCCTGCAGCACATGGCTTGTGGCGTGGGCTGGCTGCTCTCGGAGGGCTAATAATACCTGTGGGAGAAGGTCAGATGGGCAGCAGCAGGGACAGCTCCAGTTACAGGCAGTCACACATCACCCTTGGCTGCCAGAGCCTCCAGAAAAGTTTTGGAATGCCTTGGAGGAGAGCTAGTCCTGCAACCCCCTCCTCCATCAGCAGGTTTCCGGGGGAGGTGATGGCAGATGTCCATGAGGGGGATCTCCCCACTGTGGTGTGGAGCAATGCAATGACCCCCAGCAGCACCAGTCCCTGCTTTCCCGTCCTTGCACCGGCTCCTCCTTGTCACTGCACCGTGTCCTGCTTCCCTGTCCCAGCAGGACCGGGCTGCTGCTGGGCGGGCCGCCGTGCTGTCCCACCACAGCAAATGTCCCAGCAGAGAGGGTTTTTCTTGCTGAAAAGCTGCTTAGCAGCTTATGGAAACAATAAAAGTAGTATTATCTTCAATGGCGAGGCAGATGGTTTGGATGATTGGTTTGACTTTTAAGCTGGATTTGAGCTACGGATATTCTGATTTTTAACAATTTTTGGCTGGTCAGACTCCGGCGACGTAATCCCCAGATTCCCGCTCTCCATAAATCCAGTCCTCTCTGTGCTGGGGGCTGTGGGATGGAGACCTGCCCTGGGGTGAGGAGCGGGGTGTGCAGAGACCTGCATGGGAGTGGGCACCCAGACACCCCCTGCCCGGGCTGTCAACCACCTGACCCCACTGTCACCACCATGGCCACCGCTAGCCCGCTGCGTGCCAGCTGTCCCTGCTGCCACCCTGACCTTGCGGGGACGGTACCCCTCTCTGCTCCCGTCCAGCATGGGCGGCAGCGCTCTGCAAATCCATCACTGGCAGGAACCCAGGCCCCAGCTTCTTCCCCCCACCACATTGTCTTTTTTGAAGGGATTTATTTAGTCTTTCTCCCAATTATCAGGAGCTGTGGACTTCCCCCTACCATCTGAGCTCCTCCTGTCGACACCGAGCGCCTGTTCTTGCCGTCGCCCCCACACCCGGTGTCATTATGGTGTTGCCGTATGGAATGCTCAGCAGACGACATCTCGCTCACTAGGGCGCAGCCGGGGACCTTCTCCATCCCTCCTGCAGCAGGGACCCTCGGCCATCCAAGACCCCCAGCTGGGGCATGGGGATCTGCCTGGCTCCAGGGCTTGCAAACAGCTCCAAGGCTTTTAGGGGTTGCCCTCGCATCTGTGTGTCTGACCTGACACAAGGCAAAGATGGGGTTTGAGGATGAAATCCGGGTTCAGCCCCGATAGGGTTGGGGAAGGATCGTGCTGGAGGCGGATCTTCAGCCAAAGAAAAGCCATCCCTAGGAGTTCGTGGTTAATCCTGATGCTGAGGGACGTACAGCACCCACCCAAGCATGGAGCAGGGTCTCAAGGTGTTGATTACCTGGCCCAAACTCCCCGTCTGCCCCGCCTGAGAAAAACCATCACACCCAGCACGTCCTTCCTATTAGAACCATCTTTATTTAGCAAATCTCCAGAGCATTAAAATAAAACTCCCATAAAACAAGGGCCATCTTTGTGTTTACACTGAATTCGTAAACTGAGCAAAAGAGGAAGACTTCTACAGAGGTCAAAGGTCATCCAAACCATCCCTTTAAGAGAAATAACATCAGTTTTCTGTTCCAATCGTGAGCTTCAGTGCTGCTTGGCAGCCACCAGCGAAGCAGAGGGTTCAGGAGGGAGGGAGCCGTGGGGGCGAGGGATGGAGGGAGGCTCTAGGCAGTTTGGTTCAGTTCTGCAACCAGGCAAAATTGCTTCCCTGCTGCACCCAAGTCATGAAACACCGGGGGGGAAAAACATTTTAAGGAACAAAGGTGGTTTGTGAGCAGCAGCGCGGAGGCTGCAGGAAGGCTAACGTGGAAAGGGCGAGCCACGGCGGTGCCTGGTGGGTACCAGAGAGGAGAGAGCAGCTGCTGGCAGTGGGATGCAAAGCTGCTTGTCCCCGGGCAGACAGGATGGTGAGCGGGGCCGTGTCCCCACAACTGTGGTGGCTGCGAGCTCGGTGCCCGATCCCCATCAGCCTTTCCCCTGCCAGCTCCCGCGGGGCCTGGCAAAGCACTGCCAGAGCTGCCAGGCTTATCTTTAGCTCTGTTCCCTCCCTCGCCCCCGCGCCCACCTCCTC
>NW_010422952.1:45672-46130 GCF_000710305.1 Buceros rhinoceros silvestris
GCGCCCTCCTCCGCGCCGCACACCGCATCCCCGGCCCCCACCAAAACATGCCGTTATATAAGCGCTCGCAGCAACCATCTGGGGCTGAGTCAGCCACGAACCCAAACGGACAGCAAGCCCACGAAGCGGGGATGCCAGCCCCTGGGTAATCGGCTTTTGGGGGTCACACTGCCCGCCCCCACAATGCCGGACTATCCAGCACCCCCAGCCAGACCCTGCATGGGTGCTGCGGCCCCTCGAGCAAGGACCCTGGAAGGGGACAGCGAGAAACACCCCAGCCTGGGGGACAGGCGTGAGGCTTGGGGTCATCGGGCTGGCAAAGAGGGGATGCTTAATTACACACCAATGAGGTATTGCCAAAATAACCGTCCTGGCTGCAGGGGGAGAGAAGAGGAGAGGAAGCCGCGACTGGCTGGGAAAGGGGCGTTGGGGTCCTCTTCCCTCTCCACCCACACACC
>NW_010422952.1:46286-47585 GCF_000710305.1 Buceros rhinoceros silvestris
CTCTCCACCCACAACCGTGATACCCCATCCGAAACCTGCCCGCGCGTCTTTCCTCAAAGCCGCACCACCGTGCCCGGTCTGACTCCAGATTTGTTCATTTGGGGTTTTTTCCCCACAGCCCAGGTTCAGGACGGGGATCGTCCTTCACCTCCTTCAAATCACCGCTCTGCTCCAGGAGCAGGGTTATGGGGAGCCTTTGCGACCTGAACTTTGCAGCGTTGTGCTGATTCACGACAGCTTGTCACCGAAACTGCCTAAAACCGACAGAAAAAGGGACGCTGACTCATGCGTTTGCCTTCCCCAAGCGGGAGAAAAGTGAAAGGTGAACAAAGTACTTAACGGGTGATAATTACATTCAGCGCTGAAAAATTCAATCCATATTAACAAGCCGGCAAGTTGTTACTAATAGAGGCCTTTTACAACTTAACCAAAAAAAAAAAATTTAAGGTTTTTAACCTTGACAGTGACCTTTTCACAACAAGTGTAAGGAAACCCCTGATTTTGTCCCACTTTCATTTAAAATCTGTGTTAAGGAGAAACTCCAGCTGCCGCCTTCCCAGTGTCCCCACTGGATGCTGAGGACTGGTTCCCCGGCAGTATCCTGCTACACGGCAGGATGAAACCCAGCGTGGGATGTGGTGGGAGAGCCGGCCCCTCGGTGGGAGAGCTCTTGGAGGGCAGGCAGAGGGGGAGAAAAGAGTTGGAGAGGTCCACCTTAATGCAGGAGGAAAAAGCAAATTGCAGGAGAGCAGAGATACTGCTCCGTTACTATGGTTACCCCAGAGACAACCGAGCATCCCCGGGTATTGCCCTGCTCTACCCGAGCTGCTCCGGGCACCCAGAATGGCACTGGGGCAATTCGGGTGGGCAAGGGAACAAATTCAGAGGGGTCTGTAGGGTTTGAGCTTCTCAAAGCAGCCAGGAGAGAGGATGCATCCGGGCTGGGTGGAGAAGCAGCATCTCCAGCAGGGCAGGGGCAAAGGTCCTCCCTCTGCCCCTCTGAGATGTGGTGCATTGTCTTAGCATGGCCAGGGAGGATTCGTTAGGAAACGCCGGGGACTTGATTCAGAGAGTTTCTGCCTGGCACCGATCTGCAGCAGGTCAGGAGTCGGCCTGATGCGCTGCCCTCCCTGTATGGCAGAACCATGCTGCCTCCGTCCTGGCGAGAATTCAGAGCTCACAGCCCCTCTGCCCGCTCTCTGCTTGATCAGGAGGGATTGGCCCACCCGGATTTCGGTGGTGGTTTGTTTGAGCCAAACGCATCCAAGCCAACGACAAGAGAAGCCCTAGTCCCCTGAA
>NW_010422952.1:47682-49896 GCF_000710305.1 Buceros rhinoceros silvestris
AGGCAGGAGGGCGGTCAGCGAGGGCTGATGTAACGCTGCATTTAGAGGGCTTTGGCATTTAAAGACATCTTGACAATTCAAAGTGAGGCTGAGAGCTAAGACACAGCCCCAACCTCAGCCCGTGGGCTCACACCTCTGCTGAGAATGCCCTGACCATGCCGGCAAGGTGTCAGCAAGGTCCCTCCCTGCAAAGGCAGCTGCTGCCATCCCCACAGCCAGTCTGTTTAGCTCAACGCTGCATTTAGAGGGCTTTGGCATTTAAAGACATCTTGACAATTCAAAGTGAGGCTGAGAGCTAAGACACAGCCCCAACCTCAGCCCGTGGGCTCACACCTCTGCTGAGAATGCCCTGACCATGCCGGCAAGGTGTCAGCAAGGTCCCTCCCTGCAAAGGCAGCTGCTGCCATCCCCACAGCCAGTCTGTTTAGCTCTACTCCGCACCCCCCCGCCCCCCACGATGGAGATGGTTGGAGTGGAAATAAAGCAAGGACCAAATGTCCTGGCAGCACATTTCCCGTGGTACCAGCCTCAGCTTGGCTCCCCGGGGACTTCTGCTACAAGCAGCCACCGAGGGAGGGATTGTGGAGGCAGTGGAAACCGTCCCTGGGGAGCTGCCGGCTCCTGAATCATTAAATGCTTCCACAAAGGAAGCGATGGATTTTGTAGCTCAAACTGCTGCGCCAGAAGTCCCTGCCACGCAGCACAGCACACCGCAAGAGCAGAGGCACAAGAGCTTTGGGAAGCTGCTGCACGGGCCCCTGCTTGTGTCCCCAGGAGAGATGCAAGAGCATCCTCCGTGCCCTCCCCAGCATTTTGCCTTTCCCAGATCCAGCCCACGTTTTGCAGGCACGCAGGGAGGCTTTTCCCATCTCACCTCCTCCCTGTAACAAGCCATTACCTTCCCCAATAACCCCCCGCTCCTCTCCTCCGCAAGGGAAAAGCTTCCAGAAAAGCATCTGGTCCAGATTTAAAGGCATTAAGAGGCAGAGACGGGTAGCTTGTTCTAATGGCTAATCATTATTAAAAGATTGCTTCTTATTTCCAAGATAGATCCGTCTGCCTTCAGCTTCCAGGAAGAGGTGGTTATTATCCCTTTCCCTGGTAGGTTAAGTTACCTCTTTGTACCAGTGTGTTCTCCCCCTGACAGATGCTGTAGGAAGTCCCCTCCGTCTCCCCTTTAGGGAGGAGCCGTGTTCTCACACCACGCTGAGCCCCAGCCCTGCCTTCGGCGATTGGAGCGGCAGGGATTTTTATTTTTAATGATTTAAAAAAATACCCTTCTGAGGGAAAGGATGGAGCTGATGGGACCCAACTGACCATCGTTGGTGGGTGGAAGCTGTTGGATCCAGATTCAGACCCGTGACCAGCCTGAGAAATGATGATGAATCAGTTCTCCAGGTTATCTTGGTACACGAGCCCAGTTCCCTGCAGCAGCCAGGTACAAAAGCCAAGAGGAAAATCCAGGATGGTGAATCCAGGGGCTCTGTGTCCACTGGGCCATTAACCTCTCCGTAAATAGCATCCCATGCTCTGCTTTCCTTCGGATGTGACGCGCCATTGAAGACGTTTAAACTGTCACTTGGCTGCGGCATGATGTCCCCTGAGGTCCCCAAAGGAGGCGATGCCCGTAGGAAATAGATCCTTGTGGAGCCCAAGGGCGACCAAGGTCACTCTGGGAAGATTTGTTGGGTCAGTCTCGGATGACTGGGCTCTTTCTGCCCGGGTTCCAGAATCATTTTCCCATCTCCGGGCTCCCTGCATGGCTGAGCCGCTGCAATCCGGTCCCGTGGTCCACCAGGTCAGCACAGCGGAGCAAAGGGTACCCACGGATGGGGCTGTGCGGGGAAGGGGGGACACTGCAGAGCCCCCCATCCCACCAAGCATCCCTGCAGCACCTTCCCCGGCAGCGAGGAAAAATTATCCTCTGCTGCGGGATATCAAGGTAAAACGAGCTGGGGGGGTTTCTGCTCCAGCCTGGTGGCAGCAGGATGGACATTTGCTAAACGGCTCCTAAAAAAAAAATATCTGTGTTTACCCTGCTGGCCCCCAGACTCGCTCGAAGTTTGCTGCACATACACAGTATATATGTGACAACGGACAGACTCGAAACCAGGTTTGTGGTTTGCTACAGGCAGACACTTCCCTGCGATCTTCAAAATACACAGCGTGACGCGAGGTATTTTAAATAGATCAAAATACATTTATTACATATTT
>NW_010422953.1:0-2008 GCF_000710305.1 Buceros rhinoceros silvestris
CCCAAGAGCCAGCTGCGAGCAGCAGCACCATCAGGAGCTTTGGCCTTGAAAAGAACAGTTTGTGTGTAAACATTCACTACTCACTACTTCGGGTTTTTTCTTTTTTTTTCCTTTTTTTTTTTCCCCCTTCTCCCTTTCCCTTAGGTTGTAACTATATATATATGATAAGATATAGTTATGTATGAATATATTGTATATTGAAGTTTGTTTCAGCTTTCCCGACCCCAGACCGAGGTGTGAATTTCTTTCTTTCTCTTTAAACCCCTTCTGTCTCCAACAAGACAAGAAAAGGGGGTCCGTTAAGGATTCGAGGATTTATTATTAAAATTATTTTTACCTCGGTCCCTCGACCCTTAACAACTTCAGAAGATTAGCAGGAGTTCTTCACTACAAATGGGTTATTAAAGAAAAGTTTACGGTTTTCACCATTTGGTTCACTTTCATACAATTCCTAGGGAAGTTGAGAAAATGACCTAACTATGATCATGTTGTGGATGGTTTTTGCTGTATCAGTTAAACTGATTGTGATATTCCTTCCATGACTTTTAGGAAAAAAAAGTCAGGTCCTGAAAATGCAGGATATTAAAAACTCGTTTCATCCCTTAATCAAGGAGAGAAACTGACATCAGAGGAGGTAGAAAGAATTAATACCTAGAATTCCATAGGCAATTTCTATGTTTTAGATGATTCAAGAAGTCAATTTTAGGAAAAGGCAAGTGAAATGCATGCTGATTTCCTATTGTTTGGAAATTTCCAATACACAGAGCTAAGGTATTTCTGAGAGTATTTTCCTAGGTATCTACATATTCACAAGGTATTGTATTAATTTCAGAATTTCCTCCTAAGAAGTTCTTTTCCGCTACTGCAACACACATACCTGCGTACAGAACCACAGGCTCATAAACAGCCCTTTTTGTCAGTGGCAAGCCTGCTGTTAAACTTATTTCCTTGGAAGTTTCTTCCTTCTTTCCCTTACAAGTCAAAAAATATATACCACATTATCCTTGAAATAAAAGGAACTGACTGAACATAAAGGTGCTTCCTAAAAAAAAAATTACCGCTAGCAGTGCTCACATAATTGATAGGATAAAATGAGCAGGTGCTTTTTCTTTGTGTAAGAAAGAATTCAGAAATGGGCCACTTGAGAAAGTGAGTAATATTCTTGAGCTGGTATGAATCCTGTTAACAATCACTACAAAAGGGCGGACTACACATAGATGCCCCCACACTTCAATGGTAAATGATTGGTCATTCAGGAGAAAAATTATAATAGGAACAATCACACTGAGTAGTCACTGCCTGGTTCATCCTAATATGCAGCAATATTAAAATACAATATAGCTGAAGCTCATTTTTTCACATTACCTTACCCATGTCATCATCATTCTCGATCTTAAAAACCACCAGCACACGCTTTTTAAATCATAATGGTAAAATAGTACTTAAGAAATCTCCCAAGTAGTCTCTCCTTCTGAAGCAACCACTGAATCTTAGACAGATAAATGTGCACAAATGTGGTAGATGTTTGCTGCCTGTTTCTATTAATTCTGATCCTTTACCTACTCACTGCCTACACCAAAATTTCCTGCAATCCTGCTCTTAGTGTTAGTTAGATTTATTGCTTTCTCCTGTAAAATGTGTTTTTCCAGAGCAGATCTTTTACAAGACAACTTCTATTGATTATACTTGCATAGTACTTTTTGTCCAGTTATTTGTAGGAATTTATGTAAGATTTTGTCTTCAGATATTATCTGCACAAAACCAGTCTCTTTAACTAGTAATTGCCTGAATAACCATTCAAGAAATTTCCCTAAGCTGATTAATTTGGAAATCCTTTTACGATTAGATCAGAAAAACATGGGATTCTAAATAAGATTGTTGTTTGAGATGTATATTGCTATGGAGAATTAGATATTCCATTAAACCCTCATGAGAGATTTCATTTTCCAAGGCACCTCAAAATGGAAGGAGAAGAGGAAGAGAGAAAGGAAGGAAGGAAGGAAGGAAG
>NW_010422954.1:0-8389 GCF_000710305.1 Buceros rhinoceros silvestris
ACGTTCCACCTGACTCTCTTCACCAATTAAACGCAGGGTCATCACACTTACATGGAATAATTGCTATTTGTCTATTAACCAAAACAAGGAAGTTTCAGCTCAAATCAGGAAGCTTAGCTCAAACCTGGACATAGCCATATACTTCCAGAACTTATTAGTTTTCCCAGTACATTTTAATCCAGTTAATTTCCAATGTTTTATGAGCACAAGGCCTAACTACTTGGGAGAATATTTGTTACCAGGAAGTCTCTGAGAACTGCTCAATCTCTTTTGTTTCATTTTCTCAAATGTTATTACAAAATGCTCACATTTAAATGAATTCAGAAACTATCAATGGTTAGCCACCACTGGACTTGGAAATGTTTGGAGCTCTACAAACAGGTCATGACTGTGGCTCTCAATAGACAAAATATGCATGTTTGTATCCCACCATCTTGAAAAACTGTCCTGACATCCTGGAAAGACAGGCTCTCTGATTACTGCTGATTACGGTATTGCTGTTTCTGGTCTTAAAAGCTCTCTTGACCAGACAAGTCCGGCAGAAAAGGTCAGACATTAGTCGAACAGAGATCTGGGTGCAGCTTTGTGGCAGAATCATGTAAAGTCTTCCACAGTTGCTCAGTGTTAAGGAGGTAACTAATCTAGCAGTGATGTATTGCATCAAGCAATGTCTGCTTCAAGTCACTGAAAAGAGATTTAATGGACCCTAAAAATTTTCTAATACTCCATGTCTAGATATTTATAGCCTTACAAATGACTTTTTTCATCTCCCTGAAAGACTGGAAGACTCTTGGAGCTCAGTTACAGTTACTACATCATTACAGTTAATCTCATCCTGAGCAGGGAATAAATAAAACAGCATTTGATTAAGGAAACTGGTACTACAATAATAATAACAGCAAATTCCCACCACAAGTACAGTGCCCAGGGAAAGAATAAAGGCAATCTGAATGTAAAATGTTATTATTTAAGGATGGACAAGAAACAAAGTTAAGAACTAAAACAATGATAAAGAATAGTTGTTCAATATGAATATGACTGTTTGCTTTTCTAAATCAGTATTCAGACTTGAATGCATTTCTGAGTCTCTGGTTACAAGAGAATTGAGTTCTAGCATTTTCCAAGGCAAGTTGTAGGCCAATTTACTGAGACTTTTTTTTCTCGTGTAAGGTAAAACTTGCCCCTACGAATACGCAAAGCACAGTGATGAAGAGATGTGGTCCTCGGGAAAGAGAGGGCAGATAGAGACTGATTCATGCTTTTCATACTCACTGAAACGAGTATCATTAGCAGCGGCATACACAGGAGGGTGTTTCATTGCTGAAGTCTATTGTTTCTCTGGCATATTTAGATCCTTAACCTTTCTTTAAAGAAACATTTCTCAAGGTGTACAGCATTGATCTTCCATGGGATGATCAAAGACAACGTATTAATAAGAGCAGGCCATATGCAGATTAAGAAATGATGAAATTGAATACTCAAGATGCACAGAAGGAATCTGATTCTTCAACAGGTGAACTTAATCAGCAGAATTTCCTCATATATCAGCATTTTCCCACAGAAATTAAAGACCCCAGGAGGTAAAATCACTCTGTGCCTCCCGGCTGGTTCTTCTAAGCTCTGTGAGTTTAAGTCCAAAGACAGAAGGTGAGTTTCAGTGCACAGTGCCTTTCAGGAGTACTGCTAGACATTGCCTGTTGTAACAGTGCTGGATACTGCTGAGGAGTACAGAGGCTGTATGGGCAAGTAGCTGCAGGCATAATTATACCTTTTTGCTGCACAGTCTTTCATCTCTTCTGCCACACTCTTGGGTTTCTGGGTGAGTGATACAGGGCTGGCAATCAGGTGCTGGAAAGTAGTCTGAGGAAGTTCATCTGTCCACTTTCTTGTCAGACGTGTCCTGGCATGTGAGATGAAATGTGTAACTGCATGGCTGTCAGGTGGAGGCTCTAACTTTCCAGGCAGAGTGCCCAAGCAAAGCTATTCTTAGAAGTGCTTTCAAGCAAACAAAAAAAGTGAGCCTAAGAAGAGTTGCCAGCAGTGACTCAGACAAGCTGGTCTTGCACCATCTGCCCCTACAAGGGATGGTGAGTAAATGTGTGCCTGGCATAGCAAAGGCTGCCCTTTCTGTACTTGTTAGAAACGGAAGGATGCTGTGTTCCCATGAAGAGACCCTGAAGACTCCTAGCCAGGAAAACAGAGAAGCTTGGGCAGAAATCCGCTACTGCATAAACCAGTGCAAGCTGTGCTGTTCACTGCTGGAATGGCTGTCAACTCAATGGAAGAGCAATAGATTTTTTTAAAGATAAACTTCTGCAATCAATGATGTTATGGGTCTTTGTTAATTATTTACTCCATGGAAAAATATTAAAAAAAAAAAAAGCCAACAACAAACATTAACGTATACCTCAGCACTTTCTTTGTTCAGTATGCTACATGAAAAGACAGTGTTTGTCAAAGAGTACAGGCATGTTGGTCATTTGTGCTAGACTGACTTTGATAGTTACTGCACTCTGTTTATAGCAATACCTTCCTCAGCAAAATTGGTCTCCTGTCTCTTTCAGCATTCATCATTTTCTTTGATTTTTCTTGGCTTCAGTTTGAAAATTGTTTGTAGGTTCTTAATTGCAAACCCTACCAGAGGGAGAGATCAGAGGGCCACAGGATTTGCCAAACGTGATTAATTCCCTGCCTCAGGGAACGGCCAATACCTGATTTGTTAGAGGAAGGCCAAAAAGCCTCAAAACACATTCAGTCAGTCATGTAGGAGATCCAGACAGACCTATGCCTGCAAGCCTAGCTCTAAGAACATGACCTTTCTTGAATACAATTCTGCAAATGTTATCACAGCTCTGCACTCCTCTGTCATTTTTTTCTCACCAGTCGAATTTGTTCTTTTCTGTGTAGATGAGTGGGAAGTGTGAAGCTCAGACTTCATCCTACCTTATGAGCTGATCCAAAAGTCAAAGCAGAAGTGTAGGATTTCTCTTGCAGCAAATGAAGATGGATACGCTCTGCCTTCATTACTGAACTGAGTAGAACTCCACTGAGGCATGGAGATCAGTCTGCTGTTATGACTGTGCCCTCAGTCAAGGTGAGACAGCACTCTTCAGATCCTCAACTAAATCATTATTTCTATTCACGCAGTTGTACACAACCACGCAGTCCACAGTGTACCATATTTCACACCAACCCACCCATCTTTTGGCTGCTCATTGTTAAATACCTCTGCCTTTGGTATTGCTACAGACTGGTATCTTGCTTGATGTATTAAAGGGCTCTCTGTTCTGTGACATGACTCAGTTCTTGACATTTTTTCTCCATCTGTACAATGGAGCTAATAATACCTTCATCAACAGCTTGTTGTGCATTTTAAGTGCTTAATGTCTGAGAAATGCATTAAGTTTCTGGAGTGCAAAACATATGATAAACTTAAATTTATTTTTATGTTTTTGATGCTGTCTGCCTCAGTGACAGCCCCTTAACTTGCTCAGTCGTCTTAGTTTGGAAGCCAGACTGCTAGAGTGTGAACCTCAAAAATCCTTTTTCCTAATTGATGCACTGCTTATATAATGAGAAATAACTTCTGTGGCTTCGCTGGAAGAAATTAAGAGGGTAATAAACATGTCAGACAAAATTGTAATGAATTTAGAAATAATCACTCATAATTTAGAGTTCATCATCCCAAAGGGTTATTTCATTTCATAGGTTTAGGTCATTATAAAGAATGTGCTCCTTCCTGCAACCGAAACCATGTAAAAATGGACAGTAGTTTGTGGCTGCTATATACTTGATGAGATATTAAAATTTTTCAGTGCAGCAGGGGGTTGGGGGGTGGGGGAATATCCTTTTGAAAATTTTTTTTCCCCTGGGCTTTTGTCGTCTCTGTTGTAAGCAGGCATGAGTCTTGGGTTCTCTTCCATTTTTTTGTTTCCCCTCTTTTATAGCTTGCTTTATGTGCCTGTGTGTGCTTTGCACATAATTAACTTGGACAATATTATGGAAGATGCAGTTGATTTTAAAGCTTCACATAGAACTCTATGTAAGATGCTGCCAAGGAAAGGGATTGCACTACATATCTTTTCACAGGTATCCCTCACTTATATTTTCTTCTCCAAATAGCTAACAGACCAGTGTCCTGTCTGCTAAGTATACCTCCTTGGAAAATCCTTCACACTCTGTTAAGATAACACTTACTACAAGAATAAAGCCTTCAAAAGTCAGCTCTACCCTATTTTCCTTTCCCCCTTTCCCCCTTCCTTTTCCTGTCTCTTCCCCACGAAAGGAAAAGGGGATTAACCCTTTCGCCCTTTTCCCTTCCTTTCCACAATTTTTGCCAATTCTGAACAGGCTGTGGATGTGTTTTAGTAGTCAGAGTCAAACTGAACAAAACAAACTCTTCTGACCCAGCAGGAAGTGTGCTTTTCACAATCATTGATTGTGAATGTCATTCAGCTGTTTCCATTAATGCGTAACTGCCAAGTGCACTTATTCTGTCACAATTATATAGGGTAATAATGTCAGGAAAGATTATTATGTTTCTTTTAGTTTAAAATTCTCAGGGTTGTGTTTTCAAATTATTTTGCAGCTTTAGAGTTGAAATATATATTTGAAATTAATTGGATTTTTCCCCACTGGAAAATATTGACTTATTCTTTATTTTTCAGTCACTTTATATTCCTGAGTCGGTATTCTTTGTTGTTGTTGTTGTTGTTCCCTTTGATGATTCTTCCCCATTAGCTCTCTATCAGTGTCTGTTTAGGAAGCCTGTGAACTAATACAAACTATTGTTTTATGAAGACTTCATGCTGAAATTGAATGAAGGTCTTAAAAAATCCTTATTTTTAAACCATGTGCAGAATCCTAAGAGCACGTTATGATTCTGTTACATTCTGCCAGGCAAACCTCCTGGGACTCCTGGGAGAATCTCTTCCTTTATTAAGGCTTTTGGGCCGGTTCCCACATGAGCAATCTAGTCAACATCTTGAGCTGACTTCAAGGGCTAGTTATGACCTTGGGAAAGATTTATTTAATTTTTTCTTTTGCAGCCAAAGTTCTGATTTTCCAGCATAATAAACCTGTGGAAAAGCATTTTCTTGCACCCTTATCAGATGCTGAAAAGACATGTGGCTCTTCCTTCATAATAAAAAGCTCACAATTGATTTTAACAGTCACCAATGATGGTCTTGAGTAAGCCCAGAGGTTGCCCTTCTACCAATCACGTAATTGGAGGATTTTCACCACAGAGATCCCAGGAAATCTTTTGTAAGGATTACGTGCCTGACTGTAACATCACTGCTTAAATCTGTAATTTATTTAGTTTGTCTCTGCCCAACTATGAACCCCCCGTTTTTTTTTTTTCAGAAGCTGGTCCAATATTTTCCTGTGGTTTACTGAAGCTTAACTGCTGGCACCATTAAAAAGTGTAATAATTTTTTCCCTGTCAATGTCAGCAGTTCCACTTATATGATCTTCCTAAATCCTGCCTCTAACCTTTTAGTCCCGGATGATGTTCTGCAACATGGGGAAAGCAAACCTTGTTGTTCTCACCTGTGGTTTTCCATTGACTTTCTTTCATTATCTGAACCAATTTTTAAATCACCTGCCCTGTCTTATCCTTGTCCCATGCAAGTCACTACAACCACCTGTTCATTTTCTCCTTGAAGGTCAATTATTCTTCATAGCAGGCAACGAAACCGCTAGTTGTGAAAATTTTTTGTGTAAGTCTACTGGGCTAAGGAAATTCAGTGAAATATAGACCAGGCTTAACGCAGTTGGTTTCAGGTACCATCAAATGATGTTGCAGAGCATCTTCCCTGACATTCTGAAAATACTTTTTGTTCTGATACATCATCCTTTTGTCCATCCACATAGATGTTCCTGCTCCGTGTAGGCCAACGCACTCATCTGTCAGTTTTCAACAACTGCTTCTGTCACCATATCTTTTCAGGTTTGTGGCACCTTCCTCTTCTCTCTTACTTCCCTTCATACACTTGTGTCTCAGTCTGCTGAGCAATCTTGTTGTTGTCCTGGTTTAAATAATTTATCTTTGAGAGAGTGTCAAACAGCCGATGGCTTATTCCTCCCATGACTCCAGCACATCTCACTGGCTCTAGAGTTTTGGTGCACTCTGGTGCTTCCTTAAAAATGACGTTCAGGCAGGACCGCATACTACACTGCTGCTGCAGCCGCCAATGTGGTTCGCTTCTTCGCTGCCATTGCGCCGCCCTGCTACTCCACATGGTCTGCTGCTGTTGCTCTGCGGCGGCTGTGCTGCCCGTGTGGTCTGCTGCCTTGCTGCTGCCACTTTGCTGCCACTGCACTGCCCTGCCACTCCATTGATCTGCCTCTGCTGCTGTTGCTTTGCTGCTATCCTGCCTTGCCGCAGGGTCTGCTGCTGCTGCCAGTGCATTGCCCTGCCGCATGGACTGCCATTGTCTTTATTGCTGTTTTCCTTAACTGAGCACATCACACCCTCCCAACCCCTTGCTGAACCAGTTCTGATCCTATTATCAACTTGTTCATATCTTGTTTTCTGTATATAA
Organism: Buceros rhinoceros silvestris; assembly: GCF_000710305.1. Lineage (NCBI taxonomy): Eukaryota > Metazoa > Chordata > Aves > Bucerotiformes > Bucerotidae > Buceros > Buceros rhinoceros. The sequence goes on from NW_010422954.1 coordinate 6,546, forward strand.
TATCTTTCTATTGTTATTAAAGCTGGTTTAGTTTCCTAACTCAACAAAGGTCTCACAACCTTTTTCTTCCTCTCCCTTTCTCAGGCCCTCCCTCTTGGCAAAGGGAAGGGGTTAGTTAAGGAGAGTCTGCCCTGTGATTGGCCAGCCTTGGGTGTCCAGTGACAGCTGTAGAATTTGCCTCCTTCCAAGTTTGTGTAAAAGACCAAAAGGATTCCCATCTCTACTGCTTATATTGGATATAAACTTGCTATGTCCCAAATTCCATCAGATATTGCAAATAAATGTTGGGAGTCTTTAGCTTGGAAAACAAGGCAATAACACCAAATTCAAGCAAATTCGTTGAAGAAACTTTCCTTGGAATTTTTGGTGTGCCCACTCAAACCAGTTGTTTTCAAACTCTGGGGACCAAGAAGTCCCAGGGCATCAGCTACTGCTGGTATGTGCAAATGGAAGAGAGTCTTCTCCTGGAAGTTTGCTTCAGGTAGGAGAAAGATGGAAGATTATTAGAGGGAATAAAGGCATACAGAAAATTCTGAGTTTTAATATAAAAATATCATGTAAATTTGAGTTCAATGTTCCTGTATTATACAGTGTTAAGACTTAAATTTAATCTGGAAAGAACTACTGCAAGTCTCATCTGTTTGTTAGGTTACAGATCCCATGAGAACTGAGGAAAACAGCCTTTGCAGAGCACTATTATGTTTCATGAATGTCTTCTAAACACAGCTTCTAAGTTTTCTTCTTTAGCTTATGACTGACAAAGTAGTATCCTTTATTCTGCAGGGGCATTATCTATTAAAATGACATTATTTGTCCAGAAGCTGATGAATCAACCCCGGAGATTCTCACTGAACTGAGTAAAAAAATGTAGTAGGTGAGAACCTCCATTAATACTTTTGATTATTAAGGAATATATGTATCATTTCAATTAACTTTGAATGATTTTCAGGAACTATATAATGTATACATAGTTGTAAGTTAAAAATAAATTTCATCACTAGGTAGTGTGTGTTAACATTGTCTGTACAGCAAAGTAATTAAATGTTTTGCCAAATGTTTGGCAAAAATTATTATTTTTTATTATAAGCATGTTCTTCTAATATTCTAACTATAGAGAGATAGATAGATAGATAGATGGATAGATATACAGGGCTCCAGTTACTCTCAACACAGTTAAAGATATACTTTGGTAGTAAACTCTAGTTAAACTGACCTAACTAGAGAAATCAGTAATATTTAAAATGCCTCAAAGAGGCTTTTAACTCACATTTAAGAGACAGTTATTGTGAGTAATTGTAAGTTAATTAAATATAGATTGTTAACAAGAGTTTCTTTGATTTAAAAGGTAAAGCTATAAGATAAACCTTGTTACTTTATTATTTAAAATTACAGTGGGAATAAATCTGCAATTACATTTTATTATTATTAAGTAGAATTTGTCTCATTATTCAGCACTAATTGTTATTAAACATTAAACAACTTAAATATTGTTATTAAGCATTGGAAAAACTGCTCTAAATATCTAATATAGCTAGCAATGGTAATTATTCTGAACATTCAGTACATTTCTTTCAAGTTTGATGATGGTGGGATGTTTATTACCAATTGGTTAATTGCATCATATTAATAAACATAACCTATTTTAATTTCACAGGCATGACAATTGATTTATCTTCTATATTGCCACCGGATCTTGAAGTTAGAAGGTTTTATTCTTCCCAACAATCAATCAATAGTAAATCGTGAGGTAGTAAGTAGAAATAATTACTCTCCACTGCTGTGACTTAGTTTTTAGAGCCAAGGAGGGAACTGGTGAATTTTCTACCATTCCTTCACCTGCTGAA
>NW_010422954.1:8477-28776 GCF_000710305.1 Buceros rhinoceros silvestris
TGCTGAACAGAAGAAATATTTTTAAAGCTATAGATTAAGCTACTGTATATTTTTGACACTTTTTGTTTTGGTGGAGAGCCTGTTATATATATGTACAGAGAAAGATGATGGAAAACATCTGGTTTCCTTAATGTTCCATGAAGCAATGTTTCACATCTTTGATTGTGTTATATACTATACCACTTCTGTCTCTATCTGGATCCTTCTGCCATCAATAAATTCCAGAGGTATCTTAAGGTAGTAAACTACATTTGTCCACTGATAAAATGGTGAAATCAAGGCTCAGAGAAATATAGAATCTGAAGACATTAATCACTTTATCAAGAAAGAGAGAATAAAAGCTTAGAACTGCTGTCTCTAGATGAATTATATTGCCCTTCCTCTCTTTCTTAAATAAACAAATACAAAAGAAGCAAGAGGCAGACGGAAGAAACTTAACCGAATGCAGTTTCCCTAAGCTAGAAACTGCATGTAAGGAGACTGTTGTATTTGCTTATAAATCACGTGGCTGAAAGCTGTGTGAAAACCGAGTTGGCTAGTTTGCTATGAAATCTGAAGATAATTAGTCTTACATGTTAGCAGCCATATCTACTGTCAAGGACATGGGAACCACAGAGCAGGCACTGAGAGGGGCATGTTGAGGGAGGCAAATGTCTGCTTCAGACTCTGTAGAAAACCAGGCTGGGTATTTCTCAAGAGTAACAGTGGAGTTTTTTGAAGTTTCAGGTATAGAGATGACAAACATTGGATTCTGTGGAATATTTCAATACCTGTTTCAGAATCAAGAAAGACCAAACAAATTAATGTTGGAAAAGTGTGGTGGGAAAAGATGGGATCAGAGTTTACATTAGTCAGAACTGTTTTGACATAATCAGACCTGATAGTCAAGGCAACACTGGCCTTGAAACTTCAGTGTTTCTCGTGAAGAACCTTCTGCAGAGAATACTTATCAGTACATGGGTAGGCTGTATGATATAAGGGATGAAGAAGATAGATAGAGTGAAGTGCCTGTCCTTCTGAGAAAGTAAGCAGAAATGTCAAGGAAAAACCCCATAAGCCCCCAGATCAGAACATGAGTAGAACTCTCTGTGGCAGATGCACCCGTCCCCTTGGTCTGAGAAACTTCCAATCGCTAAACTGCAGCAGGTGCTGGGCAGATTTCAGAGAAACTTCTGGAAGTATCTCTCTAGCTCTGGCTGACCCCACCGGCACACGTACATGCCTGGAAAGTGGGTCTGCAACCAATGGAAGCTAATACGACTACATATGACCACAGCTCATATTGGACCAAGGGTATAAACAGAGTCATGGTGGTGAGTGTCAGTCAGTTCCCCTTGGAACAGCAAGTCTGCAGTTGGATGTGGTTCCCCCTTAGGCTGGGATGTGGTCTAAGGAAACTCCTCAAGGTTGAGAGTCCTCACCTTGTAAGTGAGATAAGTGTTTGCACATGCTGGATTATTTCTAATTGTGTGAGGGTTGTGGTGAGGGGTGGGGGAGGTGGGGTGTAGCGTAGTAACTAGTTTCCTCAACTGATCTCCAGAACCTGAAAACTCATCTGAGCATCTATTTGTTAATATTTTTAAAGAATTCTGTTGTACTATATTGTTTGGTTAACTGAGATCAGGGGAGGCCTCATGACACCCCTTTGCATCTTGTCGGAGAAAGGGTCCTGCTTTGTTGCTTGTGGGATAACCCTTCCTGTGGGTGGACATGAAGCATGCCCAGCATGCTCCTCCAGGCTGGCTCAGTGGGATTAATGTGTTTTGCTCACTTTCACAAAAAGAACATGAAACAAGATCATAGACAAGCCTTCTGCGTGGCCTGCCTCCTCTAGGTGTTGCCCCCAAGAACCACCCATGTTGCAGCCCTACAGCTATGGCCACGCAGAGATCTGTCGTCCATCCCCAGGAACAGGGTCGTCCGTGTAGGCACACCCATGGCCACTCTCAGCAAAATGCAGCCCATCTGTTGAGAGCATTTCTTTTAACGGTGTTGTTGCTGCTGCTATTGCTGCTGCCATTGTTTGCAAAGGCTAGAAGCCTGGTAAACAAATGTGGCTGTAGGTTGCACTTACACAGCTGCCTTCACATCCTGGGGCTGGCTAGCAGCCTGTAGGGCACTGCTGTCACCCCAGCAGTGTCTAACAGTGGGAAAAAAAAGTGCAGGTTAGAAGAACGGAGTTGTCCTTGGCCAGTCAAGCCTATGAACGCACAGATGCTGGCAGACATCTGTCGCCATTTAGACCTAGCGACTAAAGCCACACAGTAGTTTTATTTCCTCCAGAAGGAGAAAACAAAACTACTACTTAAGGGTCAAGGCAGGGGATAAGGGAGAGCTAAACACACATTTATGTCCACAGGCAAAAAAAGACTCATCTAGGGGAAACAAAATCAATTTAATTCAAAACAGCAAAACCACAAACAAATCACCAATTAAATTAGGGTAGGACAGAAAGAGAGAAAACTTTGCTTTTACATACACCTTTCCTCACCCCTCTCTTTTTTCCCAGGTCTGGCTTTACCACCTCCCCTTGACCCACACTCGGTGCTGGGTGGGGAGAAACACAGGATGGGGAGCACCATAATTTTTAACCTTCTACATGATGTTCTGGCCATTTGCTCCATAGAAAACAATCCTCACAGGTTTCCTCCAGCCACGTAGCATCGCCCTGCCCCTCAGGAGACAATCCCACATGAATACCTCCAGTTCACCTGGAGGGTCTGCTGCCTTGGTCAGCTCTCCCATTGCTGAGCTGACCCGGTGCTGTAACCCAAAGTCACCACATTTTTCAGCAGTCCAGAGTCCATTCCCCTGCTTCTGAGATCTTCTGCTCTCCAGCCTGTCCACTCCTCTACGGAGTCCTCTCTCTCTCTCTGGCCCATCTACGTCTCCCGCCAGTGGCCAAGGGAAATACTGTTGTCCTGGCATGCATTCTGCAAGCTTTTCCTGATTACCTGTGCAATCACGTGACTGGTTCTCTCTTCTTCCCTCCTAGTCCCTCTGAAACAAAATATTGTGCCAGAAAATGAAAGATGTTTCCTCCCTTTAAATAGGTTTATTCACAGAGGCACTGATTAGTACAACGTGGGCCAGAGGTGGTGGGGAGGGGGTCAAAATTGAAGTTGGGGCATGCATTTCAAAACACTTCTTACAGAACCCACACTGGTTGCCCTATCCCCTACCATTTAAACCACGCCAAACAGAGGTGGCAGCCTCCCCCGCTGTTGCCAAAACAGTGCCAAATCCTAAACCGTGACAACTTCTATGTATTATTGCTTTGTGTAAGAGTAAGTTAGAGTCCATGGCTCTGCTTAATCAAGTAGTACATAAGCAAGCATAGATGTACATACATAAGAAGCAGATATATTTATGTGTGTATACACACAAGAATCAGAGAGCTCTGGGAGGTGTGATCAGCCACTGGGTTTATCAAAAAGAGCTTGTACCTTCATCTATGCATCAGCAAAACACCTTTCAAGTCTAGACTTTTCACTTTGGCCTGAAATACTCCCTTTCAGAGCACATTAATCTCGGTAAGCTTTGCCTTTATTAATATGTTGTAAGCTACAAAATACTGTTTTCCAGCGTAGTCTCAAATACTGAGGAGGCACTTGCCCTTCCCTAATCACATCCCCAAGTAGCAAATACCGGCAAAGAATCATAAACTTGCTTGTTCCTTACAATCAAACGGTGTTGAATTTGGTGGCCATTCTTACCATTATATAAATATGAATCACAAATATATGTTGCTTCAGGACATCATAAAAAGATGTTCTCCAAAAAAAAAAAAAAAGTCAAAAGCTCTAATTCACCTCTGAGACAGAGAGCTGCTAAAATTAGTAACAGAGCAAAGATGAACACTGAAGGTTTTTCAATGTCATCAAAGTTGCCCCAAAAATCTTACGTCAGAAGAGAGGGCAGAGACTGTCTTTACTACTTCATGTACACAGCTGCAAGTGGTATTAACTACACACATCAGTGTTCATCAGGAAAAGTATGAATAACCTTCAAGGCTATGAGCAACCAAGTGAAGGAAACAGCCCCGCACAAAGAAAACAAACATCACTTACTGATGCAGATGGAATTTTAATAATTGGAGAATTTAATAAATGCTGTTTGGTGTCATTTCAAGGCAGGATTTTTATAGACTTGTCCCAACTGAAATTCTCTGCAGCTTGCATCACCAGGTGAGAATTGCACAATTTACTCTTCCAGGCTCTCCCATTTTCCACCCTCAGAAATTCAAAGGTCTTCTGTTTGAATTCACAATAGCGACCCAGAAAGAGCATTGACAAGCAAGGCAACTAGTAAACTAACTGGAAATGTTTTGATTTCAAGACTCCACCAGTTTTTCAACATATCAAATAAATATCTCTGGTATCACTAATTCTTATCTACTCCAAGGTTACAGAGATGTGCTAAAACCTTACCAAGACATGCACCATGAATACCAATTAATAATACATGCGCTGTAAGGTGGACGTTTACAGAATTAGACCGTATCTATTATTTTTCTTAGCACTCTGTACTGTCCTGCATGACACTGAATCCAGCTCTCACTGTAGCTGGGGGTCTACTGTTCATGTTCATCCTTTTATTGAAGGCCAAGTGTAAGACTACAACACTTAAATTTATATGGCTCATAGGTATCTCCAAGCATATTCTTGAAAGTTGTTTTTCTTTTTTGGGAGTTTATATGTGTTTGTTTTTAACATGTACTTTTTGGTGTGCATCTTATCATCATGTTTTTTCTTCTACAGCTAAAACTCTGAAAGGAGGAATGAGTTCAGCAAGCAAAAATTACAGAGTGGAGAGCATCCTGCACAAACTAACAGTACAAGACTTAATCCAGGATGGAGCTGAATGTCTTCAGACAATCAATAAAACACATCGAACCCTATACAACTTGGCGCATATAAACAGTCAGTGTGATTTCAAGCTAACTACCTGAAAGATCGTAACTTGGACATATCAGAGTTTTGCAGTACCTAGGCCGAACAAGTCAGCCTCTTTAATGACTGAAGTTACAGCATCAAGAGGGAATTGGAAACCATGCCTAGGGTGGCTGTGAGACCTTTCTGTTGTCTGAGTTTCTTCACGGAGCACTCACCATTTTTAAGGATAAGGTTCTGGCAGGAGAAAAAGCTACTGGATATTAGAAATATGATGATGCAATACCAACATTTTCACTGGGATAAAAAAATAAGATAGTTGGCAAAAATGATAACTTATTCAAAACCTGAAGAGAAGGAAAGAAGTTCCCTTAAGACACCATCAGGGATCAATAGCGCTTAGATATAGATAGGCTTTTCCAAATATAGTTCAAGGAGTTTTCTATATGTATATCCTAGGGAAAATGTTGGCCTTTATAAAACCATGTTTGGGAACATGTAAAAAGATCCTCCTGAAAAATGAAAATATCTAATTTCTGGAAAACGTGGTAGCTTTGTGGGAATTTAAAAGTAATTTGCCTGTTGCAATTCTACTCTCACTTGTTGCAAAGCTTTTAAGAGACAGCAGTCCGGGAGACAGTTTAGGGTAGAAAATAGGTTCTTAAGAAAATGTGGAAATCATGTAAAGATGAAAAAAAATAAAATCCATCAATTTTTGGTGCCAAATTAAAAAAAAATAATTGTGTGTGATTCTAGGAGGTTCTAGCAAAAAATAATTAAAAAAAATAAAAATAATAACCTGTAGCAATACTGAGGAGATTTCACACCTAAAACAAGTGAAGGAATATATTCATATTTCAAATTAAAAAATGCAGAATGGTGCAAAATTACTTGGTGTCACTTGGAATCGAATTTAAATGTTAATTTACTTAGAGTTAGGTTGCTAGCAGAACTTTGTGTCTGGCAACTCAGGAGTTGTTTTTGCTTTCAACTGGCATAGTATCTGAGATAGGCAATGCTTGCAGTATAATTTGCAGAGGTATCTCTATGTAAAATATGTGGAAGGTGGTCCATTAGATGTTACTCAGTTTAAATGCATTAGTTGCATCTCCATGGTAGTTATTAATAAAATAATGCGACTAAGTATAATTTGTATTCTGAAGCTTTTTGCTGGAGAACTCAGGAAAAAGCTGAGTTTCTTTAACTGGATAATATCTGTTGATGCAGCCATTCACTTATTAGACAAATACTGTGTTGCTGGACTTAAGCATTTTTTAAATCCTCAGCATGACTTTTTTGTGACACTGAAGTCAATATTAGCAGATTGCTAGGAGTTTGAGGGTCCTAGCTAATGTATGTATCAACCTTATGAACTACGCATGAATAAGAACAAAATTGTAGTTAGCCCACCTATGAGTGATGCATATTTTTAATGAATTTTTTATTGCTTTCAAATGTACTTCCTCCTTATCGTCTTGTCATTACTGTATTCGTTTTATAAATAAGTCTTAACAAGCATCCTGAAAACACCTCTTCCTTTTTTCTATTCACAAACTGGGCAACTATCCTTCTTGCCATTTTTCTTCTCTTCCTGCCATATTGCAAGAAGCTGAAAAGTTGCTGTATTTGTAATTCCACAAAATGTACACAGTCAGCTAGTCCCTCGGATGGTGGCTAATGACTTGACAAAAGTCTCCCAGTGTGTCTGAGGCACACCAGGAAAGGGCTCCATGCTCTTTAGGCAGTCTTGTCCTCCTTCTGTCTCTCTAGTCCTAAATTTAAGTGCAAGAAAACTTTTCTCCTTACTCCTTGCCCCATTATTTTTAGGTCTCCTCTAGTGATTTCTTATGAATACTATTTCAGTTTGTTCCCATTGGCCAGCAGATACCTCCAGGGATGCTTCCCCTCAGGGCAGCTTCAGGGATCAGAATGGCTCTCTTACTGCTCAGTGCTGTGACTAAATCTCACCTTATACTCGATGACTTCAGACAAGCAGGAATAGCAGTTCTGGGGTTAACTTGCCCTCACCTTCCTGTATGTTTAGGGAATGATTCAGTAGGCTGTAAGTAGATGTAAAGACTTTGCTCTCAGTTTTTAAGTGCATATAAATACAGCAAGGAGTATTGCCTTTATAACTTGCGGCAAGAGACGGGAAAATGGGACTCCATCTTGTAATTCTTATCCAGCTATTTAAAGGATATTATTTTGTTCTTCCAAGCTTGTACTTGCCAGGCTGTATAATTACTAAAGTGATTGGAGGTTCATAAGTTCAGAAATGGGGCAGAGGGAGTTTGGTCTCTCTGTGAATTTAGCAGCTCTCACGAAGAGTTGTCTGACAAACGTCACATTTGTCTGACAATGGGACTGTACAGTGCGCACAGCCTGCAGGACATGCTACAGCAGCCTTTCTTTGTTCAAAATAAATTAAAAAGTTCCTTCACAAGACCTTTTTCCCCTCTGCCTCACAGAAATGTCAAATTTAGAAAATAAGTGTGTATTTCTAGGAGGTGTTAGCAAAAAATAAATTAAAAACATCAAAATTATAATCTTTAGTGATACTGAACAGGTTTCAAATCTGAAATGGGTGAAAGTATATTCATATTCAAATTAAAAAACATGAAATAGTACAAAATTGAATATTAAAAACACATGCAGATATAGAGCCATACCCAATGCAGCATGATGGCTGTGGAGTTACAGCCAGGTCCTGTGCTCTCTGCATCAGTACAGTCAAGCACTGCTGAAATCAGCCAACAGCTCTCATTCATCCTGGCAAAGGAAAAGTCTGTGGACAAAGGAGCGGACAGAGTACAGCTGCACATGGTTGGCTCTTTGCCCTAGATCAAAGTGTAGACACATTCCAAGAGACAGTTTTGCCTGCTGCCTTTCCTGAACCAAGCACAGTTCAGTCATGGCCCATAGCAGAGTATGTTTCTTTTAAGAGCCTGAGATGCCCAGACACATATATTGATGGTCTTAGAAACAAATATGAAAAAGCTGCGTAAATTAAAGGAGTTGTATATGCTTGGTAGAGAGCTGGATTTGCCACCATGTGGTGTTTTGGGTCCCTAGAAGGAGGGTCAGTTGCATTGCTCTAGCACACAAAGACAGTCGGACAGTGCTCTGGCAGGCTTACCTCAAATTTTCCCAGCTTTTGTGGGTTTATCTCCAACCGTAATGTTATTCGAAGACGTTTAATTACGGTAGCTGTCTGAAGTCTCTGACATTATTATTTTCATACCACTACAGTCTCATACTACTGCTTGCAGGTCATTATAGCAGCTTCTAGGATCAGTGCGATTCATTCTGGACTCAAAGTTAATCTCATGGAAAATCCAATCAGTAAAATGATCAGTAAATTACATTTTTTGTTAATGTCATCTATTCCTTTCCTTACAGTACAAAAAAAACCATTACTGGTTTTAGCCCTCTTTTTCTCCATTTCCTCTCCCCCATTTCTATTAATATTACTCTGCTGTCAAATTCACTGGTATGGTAGAGGTTCCTATAGATTATGTTACCACTAGGTAAAGCGAGAAATAAAAACATGTAAAAACACGTGTGATCCCAGGATGCTTTAAAAATGTTTTGCTGACAATTTTTCAGTGATGACTATCCAAAATGTGCTTCTGATGCTCACATCTGTAGGAAGTATTGCTGGCATTAAAGTTTAATTGTGGCAATAAGACCCTCTGAGTTGATTGTGACTGTACTTGTTTTACCATAGCCTATTCCTAGCAGCTAACTTTGGATGATGAGTGCTTTTTAGGGGGGTGTTAGTTTTTTTAATGAAAACTCATCTTGACCAAAAAAAAAAAAAAAAAAAAAAAAAAAAAAAAAAAAAAAAAAAAAAAAAAAAAGAAATGGACTACACTGAATCCAGAAATCAGTGGGAGCTGCACTCCTGTCAGGACTGAATGTGGTAGGCTGAACAGAAATTCTAGAAGTTGTATTAAAGACACTGAGCTAACATCAGGTTATTGCTGCCTGCATTTGCCAGACAGCCTACAGAAATATGCCTGTGATCATGGTGAGGCAGGAGATTAGCTGTGATTCCTGTGATTGCTAATAGCTCCTACATGCTGTGTTCATCAATAGGAAGTCTGCCACTACATTCAATACGGCCATGACTTCTTCCTTGTAGTTTTGTTAAACTTCCTGAAAACTTGAAGGTAGATTGCTTGCCTCACATACGTGTTTTGTCTGCTCTTTCAGCCTTCAAGCTCTTTGGGCTGAGTTTCACAGTTTGCGTGTTTTTGCAAAGCACTGAACTCTATTTGGCCCAATGCATCAACAGCCGATTTGTTAATATAGCTGCATACAAACATGTCAGGTAGCAGTTATTACTGCTTCAGAGAATTCCCACAACTGTTTTGAAAAACAGTGGGTTTGTTTTGCTTTTGGTTTGTACTTCTTTTATGTTGTTCAATGTACTTTTACAACTTCCAGTTTATCTTAAAGTTTCAGTGCAAAATTCAACCAATATTTCTAAGCACATTTTGGAACGCCATCTGAACCCATGCTTGTAACTCTAAACTAGGAACGAATCTTTCCCTCTTCTATCAAAACTAGGTCTCTCTTCAGCTGGTTGGCAAATTTCAGCATTTCTGGTTTTTGATTTGGTGACTCTCAACTTTCCCTATCCTTCCCTGTGAAGCAGCCCCCCAGTTCTTCTTGTCTCAGTGAATGTGCCATTTTAAATTGCTTGCTGACATCACATCCTCAGAGTCATTGAAACTCAGCTTCTCTTGTTTTCTTCTGAACAATCCCTTCTCTACTTTGGTGTCAAAAGCTTCACTAGATGCTATGCTGCCTTGCAGCCTAGGAGAGACATTTCTGAGTGTCCTCTTTCCTGGTCCTAAGCCACAGCAACAGACTCCTGCTGCACTTCTTCCTGTCACTGGATGGGAGGGCGCCTGTCTCTCTATAGGAAATGTTTACTCGGTTTGCTGTGACAATGGCAATCTCCCTTTCACCGTTTTCTTCACACGTATTTTCCTCTTTCCAACAGATTCAGGCACCTCAGTTAAAAACAGCCTGTTTTATTTATCAGAATGAGAAATTGTTCTTTGCTCTCATTTAGAGATGATTTATGCAGAATTTAAGTTCAAGTTTTTGGCCATGCTGCTGGGCACTTCAATGCTTAACACTTCTGCCATTTTTTTCATCTCTCCCTTTTGATCACGCAGACATCCAAGTCACCCCCTCATACAGTTCTCCCACTGTCTTTTTCTTCTGCTTTTAATTCCTTGAATTGTGTCCCCAGACGAATTTGCCAAGGCCCCACATTCGTCTCAGTCAAATTCATCTTGAAAAGTCTCATCCTGTAGTCTGCCCTGAAGACTACAAAAAACATAAGAGTTTAATCAAACTATGCCATTTTGTTTTTGCCTTGTCACTGAATATTATATATCACAGTGTCCCATCTCTGCCTGTTCTTTCCTTTATTTCTTTTGCTCTGTCTAGGTCCTAGACTTCAAGCTTACTGAAAGTAAAATGTGCATATTTATTTTGTGAGGCACTTAACCAATCTGTGGGGAGGATGCAAATATCAAATAATAATTACTGTTCCAAGCATGGATTTGGACACACACAGAGGCATTAAATGTCAACTCCTCTTGCTTCTGAGGGGATGGTTGCCTATGAGCTTCCCAGGAAACTATAGGAGCAAGTTCTGGATATGAGAAATTAAACGTACTTATGAGTAAGAGCTCTCACTGAAATGAAAGGGATAAGTTATTCTATCTACTGCTCTGAATGCTGGATCACAACCTTAAGTTGCAATGTGATAAGCCAAATCTCCCTTGCCAAAGCCCTTTCCAGAACACCTGACACAGCACAAACCCCATTTACTGTCAGTCATTAAGCAGACCTGTCAAAATTTGTGGGAGGGATAAAAAATAAAAAAAATTAAAAAAAAAATCAATCTATCACCAGTCACTGGATTCTAACAATAATCTCCTACATGTTGCTGATTACTTTCTCAGAGACGTGAGAGATTACTGATAACTTTTAAATTACTAAAGCACGGATCTGTGAACACGGAGCCAGATTTCTTCACAGTTCAGTGAGTCCACGCATTTAAAACTGAAAAGAAAACTAATCTACTATCTAGTTCATTCCTACAAAGAGAATAAATTGGCAATTCAGGCCTTAATTATTTATTTAATGCTTCTTTACCTGATAACAGAAAACATATAATGAGATTTCACTACCACTCATGCAATCCTCCTGGATTTAGTTCAAATATCAGGATTAATGTTATATTAGTCTAAATGCATAATTCAAAATGTCTAATTTTGGGCAATTAATTGGCATCAGTTGCTGTGAATTTCATACTCCAAGAATAAATTTTGTTTTCAGACTATGCTGAGTTACAAAAAAATAGAATTCACAGTTTCAAAAGAATAAGAAATACTATTTTGTTTTGTTGTGCTACCCAGAGAAAAGCAACTGTATATTGTTTGCAACCCCCAATATGAAGTCAGTTTTCTTCAAGTTCAGACCTTAGAATCTTCTGATGTTGGTGCCCATAGCAAAGTCAGAGATTTCTCAAATAATATGTCTCATAGTTGTGCACATTACAGTATCTGGGCAATTCTCAGCTGGATATTGCAGAGAAAGGCTGAAAAGAACTAGGCAAAGAACATCTCTCCAGAACGTGGCATTTATTTGCAATTCCTGAAAACATACCTTGCACGAAATCAGCCTTTTTATTCCACCACACGCTTGTAGCACGAATCCCAACATAATAATAAGTTAGCACACAGATAAGCCTGTTAGTAGTTTCAGATCTGAATTTCTACTTTCCCTCCCATTCTGGGATAGATTTTAGGATACCACAGCTGAAACAGCAGTTCCTCAGGTTCAGACATTTCTCTGAACCTTTCCTCCTCTATCTGTCCTGGCTATTTGCAAAGGTCTTCAAACTCTGCTGAATAAGACTTGGCTCTTTTCTGATGTGTTTTCACACACAGATCTGTGTACCAGGTAGACGGATAGCACTGGGGAAAGGAATTTTAAATTCACTCCCTCTCCATTTTTTTTTTCTTCTGCAGCTTGAAGTTTATTTTTCTCACTGAACTCTAGGCTAAATGGGCCTACGCTAAATTTTGTGTTAATTTATCTCTCCAATTGAATATTACATGATTCTGTATTAATGTAATGGGGTTAGTTGTTACCTGTGCATCTGCCAGGATATTTCCACACCTTGGTGTCAAAATTCAAATTAGTGAATAAAAAAGTGAAGTTAAAGGGGGCCTGCAAGTTCCTGAAAGTGATGGGTATGATATATGAATATCATTAGCTTTTTCTTAAAGAAAATTTCTATGATTGTATGAATGCAAAAAAGCAATGCAAATTTCAGTCTTTAGTCACTGGAACACTCTGAAGCAGATGGACTGTGTGACTGATGATTCAATAATTGCACTCATTAAAAATGTTCACGCTTTTAATTTTTCCCTCCTCACATTCTGTGAAGAGCTGAGGAATGAAATGGTTTTGTCATTGTCAGCAGATAGATAATTGAGTTTGCTTTGATTTCCTGCGGTGCCCTTTCCCCATCCCAATGCTGTTGGATTGACATCTCCAGAAGCATAACAGAACATCTGAAACAGACCCCACTGTCTTAAAGGAGAAAAACACTAAGGAAAGACTCCTGTTTCCCTCTCAGCGTTCACTTGTCTGTACTGAACCAGCAACCTACCCTAGTGGAATACTACATGCATTTGCTTTTCTGTCAGGTTACCTCCTCCTCCATGATACAGTTAGCTAGCTGTGGGGTTCAAGGAAAAGAAATATAATTCTGCCTTGAACATATGCACAGAATGTTTCTCCTGTTTATTGTTGGCAGCTAGAATCAGAATCACCCTAAAAGTGATAGAGAGGAGAGGGTGTACAGGTGTGCAAGTGTTTGATGCCTGGTATTGTACTTGAAATAAAAATAATTTCACAAAGACCCAAGGAAAAATGGTGGTGGGAAAAGTAGAGGAAAAAGAAGAACCATCCTGCTTTCCCCGAAGAAAAGGATGTAAGTATCTCCCAGCTCTGCTGAAGGGTGCTTTTTTTTGTTGTTGTTTGTTTGTTTTGTTTCTGCCATTAGGATTTCAGCTTAGAGTTTGCATTTAAATTTAAACTGCATAACAGCAAAAGCATTCTCCAAATGAGGCATTAGATTCAGTCATTCTACCTACCCTATTTTTTGGGCACCCATTTTCCAGATGTTACTCTGGGAACAAATGTAGTAGAAATTGTGTAATCCATGGCTCTCTGACAGTCTCCAGCTGCTCCAGGAGACTCTCACACTATCCATCATTTGTATTTTGCAAACATCTAGCAGTGATCAGAACATCACCGTGTTCAGCCTTTTTCAAATACAACATGACAGAGCCCTTTGCAGCTATAGTTAAGGTCTCTGAGGTGGAAATTCATTGCTCCCATGCTTAGGATTCACTATTCTGTACCTGTGAGCAAAAGAAAACAATTTTTTCTGCAAGGACATTCTGTTTCTTTGACTTCTTGAGCACAGTTCCTAGGCTTGAATGCACCATAACACAGTTTTGACCTCCTCTTAGAGCACTTAGGAGTCTTGATCAGACTACATAAGTGCCTAGACACTTCTGTGTACACCCTCTCTTAGATCCCTGTCAGTTGATGCATGCAGTACACAGACTTTGACACAAAATGCACAGATAGAAGAAAAGTTGGTGCGTTCTCATATCTTCATCTCAGATTCACTGCACCCTGTTATTATTTGTGTCTGCCAATTGAAAAGTATTTCTCTGTCAGAAAAGCAGACCTTCTTCTTGTTTGTTCACCAACTGCCTTTTGTCTTTGTGAACCTTGTTCTGCTGTGTGGGAGAACACTGCATCTTCAGGCTGGTTCTTTCCTCTGTATCGAAAATAGTTATTCCTTTTCTCCTCATGTAGGTGAAAATATTCCATGGTTTAAAACTCTTTAGCCAGCAATCTGTTCAGTCATAACTGTGAATGATACTTCACCTTCTCCTCCCAAGTTGCAATACAGACTGAAAGCTATACATATGACACAATGGTATGTGTAGTTCATAAAACCAAACTGTAATGTCTAAAGAGCACATACATCTAAATCATCACAGCATGGCAGCTTTAAATGGGCTTGCCACCTAGACAGCAAAAGCAAAGACGATTGGAGTGGACACAGTGCAGAGTGGAGCAGCATGAAACCCTCAGAAAGGAAGTTGAAGATTCAGGAAGATACCAAAAACCACCTTGAAATAGCATTTCACAAAATCAACTGCATTCTGATGACATTAGGAGATGACCAAAGAAAGCACAGCTCTGCTAGAGAGAAAAGGCCTTGTTAGAATGAGGCTCAGCAGCAGTCACACATCATACAGAGTAAACCAAAGCTTCCTAGGCAAATAGCCACAATATGCGCCTTGAGACTTTTTATTTGGAGCTAGTGATTATGGCTAGACGTTTTTTTTTTTTCACTAGGATGAGTGGACCCAAGTTCATGCACTCTACTATTCTCAAACGCTGGAAAACTTTGGATACAGGCCCAGAGAAAGAGCAGTTCCGGGTTACCTCTTACTCAAGCAAGGTCATAGACACATTTCGAGCAAAATACTTCTCTGTCAAATTAGGATGTTACCTTTTAGGAGCCAAACATAACACATAGCAGGTCTATATTTCATTTTGAGTGCATGTCTGAGCTGATGCACTAATTCAAATACATTTTGTGTGTGCACTGATTGACTCCATTCTGCAGCACGGGCTCAGGAGCACTATTCTCTTCCTCGGGTCTGTCGTGTTCTGCAGGACGGTTACATAGCCACAGATAAGTTAGATGCCTAAACGTAAGTTGACACCATAGGTAGCCGGCTCAGTTGTTGCCCTTAGACTGATATGGTTGTGACTACTAACCCACTAGCATCCCATATCTGAGACTGACAGCTCCTGGTCAGTCAGGGGGACATGTTTTCACCCACTTCTTCACCCAGACTGCAGATTATCTCCTTACCTCTCAAATCTGGCACTTCACGTTTCTTATCAACTTTCTTTTTAGGAAAGGAGCAAGACACTGCCCTGCTCACAGCAAGCTGTGAAACACAAGTGGGTGAAACACACCACTGGGAATGAAAGAACTGCAGGGGCATGAAGGGAAGCTGCAGATGGGTAAGACAGAAATTGGTCTCTTTTCACTTTAAGGGAAAATGCTAAGATAGTGTGCAACACAAAAAAATATGTCGACACAGTCATCTGTTATCTAGTATTTAAAGGCACAGTTCCTTTATGAATGCAAGCACTGGAACCACTTTCTTCTCAAACTGTTGGTGACTCGTTCTTAATTAGTATCTATTTATCATTAAAATTATCTTTGTGCATCATCACCCCGCATGAAAAAGGTGATTGCATTTTACAGCCAAATGTGACTATTCTGTTGCATAAATTGTATAGAGGTGAAAAAAAACCAAACCCCAAAATGAGAAACATTGTCAAAGCAAGGAAAACCAAAGTAAAATATGAAAGCAGTTCTATTAATAGCTAGCTCTAGGTTCAGTATGTGTTGGATCAATTCCTATTGCATATTGCAGTGCCCACATAGAGTGTGAGCAGTGTGGATAACTTTCGTAGGGGTCTCAGATGTCAATTTCAACAGTTCAGTTATAACATGGAAATCAAAGCATGTTTATCCTCCTAGATACTATATTTACCTTTTCTGGGGCAACAGGAGAGGTCACATCTTTCAAAGGGCTGTGCTTTACTTTTGCAGCCCTACAATGCCACTTACCTGCTCAGCCTCCAAAGGCTATCTGTCAAGTAAGTGTTGCTTTGCTTGGCTGTCCTTCCATGGGATTCAGATTTATTGATCCACAGCATCAAAAGACTGTTTGTTTATGACAGCCTTTAGAATAGAGGGTACCTGCATTTTAGAGTCCAACACCTAAGAAATTTCAAGAGAACATTCTTTATTCTCAGGATTCCTTCTCCCCATGTCAAATAACAGGGTTTTTCTATATTGCTTCCTGTCAATACTGATACAAGGACTTCAATGTTCCCCCTTATTTCTCCAGGAATATTATGCAACTGTAGTATAAACCTGCTTTAAGGTAGCTTGCCTCTTAAAAAAAAATTCCCTATACGCAGTATAGTTTCTCTAACTTTTGCAGAGAGAACACACTATTTTCTTCAGGCTTGTGAATATTTTAGATAGCTAAAGAAAAAAAATCTTGCCTGCATGGAAAATCTCTGTTGTGACTGATAGCAAATATGGAAAGTCTAATTTGCATATAGATGTCAAAGCTTGCAAGAATATACTCCCCTGAGAGAGCTCTTGTTGTTTAACTGTGCACACAGTCTGGCGCTATGCTGCCCAGCACCCAATAAAACCTAAATTAAAACTTTTTTTTAAACTCCAAGGCTGAAAATATCCTTAAACTATCAATTTGCATTTGCAAAGAAAAGACAGAACCATATCAGGCTAAGCCTCATTTAAGAGGCAAAGCAGAGGGTATGTGGCAAGGGCAAGAGGAAAAAATAACTTTGTTTGAGAGTAAACATCAGTCAGATGTACTAGTGCTTTAATTCATCAGCCTAGATGAGCTTTATTACAATGCTGGGATCAAGTAATACTGAGAAGATAAAAAGAAGCACTGTGTAAAGGGGAGAGAAACTAACTGAAGATTATTAACAGGGCTGAAAGAAAAACAGAGCCTGCATGGCTCTATAGTGAGAAGAGGAAATGAAAGGTGGGGAGAGCAAAAAAAGAACACAAGCGGAAGACGGAAGCACAATCTATTCTTTTTTTCTCTGTCAATCCTATTTGTATTTTATTTTTCAGATTATGCAGTGAAGAAATCATATGATACTGTGACAAGGGAAAACTAAAGGCTGTTAGGGGAAAAAATCAACAATAACTTTGCTTTCATAATTTCATGAAAATAAACTATCATCTTAACATTTTAAAATAAAGTGTTTCTGATAAATACAAAGGATAAGCAAAATATTCTTAGAACTAGAATTTGCACAAATTTTAAATTAGGCAAAAGAAAATCCATGATTAATACGAGAAGGTTTTGAATTCTAGAAGAAGCAGAAGTAGAACGTACAAAGCACAAACCTGACCACATTGTCTGATAGATCTAGAGCTAGATTCTGCCAGCAGGGTACTTATGGCTCCCACCAACCCATACTTCTTCCACCCTGAATGTCAATTCAGTTCTCTCAACACCTGTTCAAATGAATAATGTCCTGTGGACTTCTATTTGAAAAGCACTGTCACCTTTAGTCAGACTATGAGACTGAACATGAAGAGAAGTGATTGAGAGCTTGAAGTACAGAAAGGGAGAGGAGACCACTGAGATGGGCTGCTTCTACAACTTTGTCCTACCCAGGAATGAAGAATGGTGCCTTTCTAAATGTGTGATTCTCCTTTTCCTTATGAATTAGCAATACATTTAAGGGAAGCATGTAACATCTTCCTGTCATTGCTTTTTTTTTTTATTTTTTGAGTGTACTTTTCATCAGGTCTTGTCTTTTACACTGTGTATCTTCCTTACTACTCAGTGATAGGGACCATCTCGATGAAAGGAAAGTAATATTTATCACTGATAACCTGATTTAATTTGTACTCACTGGAGTGCTATTATTGGATTTTCATTTATATAACTACCTAAAACTGAAAATAGCTTCTCACTATTCCTTTTACATATCCACCGCTGTTTGATGAAAAGTGTTTGCCCCTTAATCTTCTCCACTCAGGTTTCCAGCTCTGGTAACATAATGCAGTCTCTCATGCTTCTGCTTATCTTCAGAGAGACTGAATAATATCCAAAATTAGTGTTTCCTGGCTAGTGTCTAGAAAGTTCACTTAATCATTTCATCAAGCATGTGGAGGAATGGTGTAATTAGCATTTATAATTACATATTCTAAAGAAACAACGAGATCTGCTTACAGCTTATGCTTAGAGGCTGTTTGATAGCAGGGTTGTTATGCTCTGCAGATTTTGCAAGCTGTAGGAACTATAGGGGAGAAAATAGAGCTTCTGTCAGGGGCTGAGGGCCAGATCCACCTCAGTTAATTTGTGTCACGTGTGTGCATTAGTTCGTTTCAGATCATGGGTGCACTTCTGACTCAGAGTTCTGGATCACTCATTGTGTTCTGGTTCACATCACCAAGCAGTTACAAAGTGAATGGTTTACTTTCAGGCAGGGTAAACCAGAAAAAATTATCTGGGAATGCATCCAATTTTTTTTAAGCTGCTGGATCCATGGGACCAAGATTCAGGGAGCCTGAAATAAACTCTCCTGGTATACTTACTGAATGAACATTGAACCCTCTCAAGCTGTTGTTCTGTGCTTTAGAACCATTCATACAGGGCTCTGCTACACACAAATGTAGCCATCATATATATCCACTGAAACAAGCTGAGCTCTGAACATGGCAGGTGTCAAAAACATTGATTGTCCTTGCAGGAAAATCTGAAGTTTTTGACTCCCAGGTCTTTTGACAAATATCAGACCCACAGTAATGAATCAATTATTTATTACTTTGAAGTGGCATTATTTTGAATATATGTAATCATGTGAAAACTAAATGTTTTTCCCTCCAGTGCATTAGATAGATTTATAATATAGATCTATAATAATCTAATAGATTGCATATTGTGCTAATTCGGGATCATATTAGAAGTCTATATGTTATTCTATTTGCGGAATGTGCTGACCTTGATGAAATATATTTTAACCTTGGTGATTTTGTTGTTTGTTGATAATTCATGGGCATCAGAAGGTTCACAGATAAAAATGTTGCTTTGACCTTCAAAGTGCTCATCACTAACATGTCATTATGCAAGTTGGGAACTTTTCAATCCCTTAAAAATGCATCACCTAAGATCATCCTCTTTGCTTGTCACTCTATATTATTCCTATTTGAATGTCTTTATTATCTCCTCATTTTCCATAGCATCATATGCAAATGACTCATGCCCACCTTCAATGCCCTTCACAACTATAACTTTTCTGATTTTCAATGATTTTTTTCCCCCCATTTTTCACTTCAGGCCTATAGCGGTAAACCCATGAGTGACTGAGTATTCAGTGGTACCACAACAGTCTCTATGCTTCGGTACATAACAGTCTTTTTCTCTTCCCTGGTATTAGTTCGTGTGGCAAACCATACCATTTCACATCCTGCTGTCAATCTCTGGTCAAATATGCATCACAGTTACATGGTCCACAAGGAATCAAACACTAACCTTGCTAGGTGAGCCGCAGTCTGACAGGTTATATTTATTTATTTAGGGAAACCAACAGATTCAGACTGTATAGAACCACCCAGATTTGCTCTTGCCACACTTCCTCCTTCATGCCTTCTGCTTACCATAATCACTTATGGTCTCTTTGTTTCCAGTCAGATTGCATGTTCTTTGGGATGAAGATTTTGTTTATAACAGTGTTCATCGAACAGTACAGACGGGGTCTCTGGGCAGTGCTATCAATTCAGTGATGAACCGTGTATTGACGCTGTATGAATTCCAATCCTTGGTTTGTCCAAATGGGTTAATCATACTATATTGTTGACACATTGCTTCTGAAAAGAGCATGTAAGCATTTATCTCTGAGTTTAATGCTCCAAAAAGTCACAGAATGTTTGATTTGTTTACGCCACCCTCTTCCATCCTGAAAGAAAGTGGCATTTTATTAGGAGGCCTGCCCCCTGACAAATGGCGTTGGCACAAAAAGAGGGCAGTTAATGATACTAGCATGGCAGAAGTTTGATTATTTAAAAAAGAATGGGGATGTCTGAGAAGAAAAAAGTATATATAGGTATATACTTTCCATGCCAACAGTCCAAAGAATCTTTCTTACTGCCCTTACACAAAAAAGTGATGAATTGCAGGATGGACAGAGGAAGTCTTGAAAGAGCATCTATTTTGCCAACCTCTTTTGATACGTTTCTTAAAACTCCACTTCTGCTAAAGAAAGATTGTTAAAGCCAAGGATAAAAAAAAATAAGTAATTTATGGTATATTTCTATCTATTTTATGGAAGCAAAAGTAATTAAAGTGCTGAATTTTTTCTCTATGTTGAACTGGGCTTGTTTTCTCCAAGCACACTATGATAAATTCACTAAGCCTGTCGAGCATCTGAAATGTGAAAAAGTTACTTTTTGATAACAGAAACAGGCTGATTTTGCACTGCCTTTTATTCTTTTTGTTTATTGAAAGAATTTGCAAGCTGACTAATTTTGTCCAAAAACGAGATGTCAGATTATATTTTTGAATATTAGTATTTTGATGGATTATACGTGTGTGTAAATTCATGTGTGTATTTTTTAGATGAAAGAGTTTGCCTAAATTGAAATACTGCTCTTCTAAAGTGTTACAAAAATGATATTTTCATTATTATCTTATATTTTATAT
>NW_010422955.1:0-3572 GCF_000710305.1 Buceros rhinoceros silvestris
GGGCGGGCGGCCGGCGCTGCTGTGCGGGGAGCTCGGAGCGGGGACGCGGCTCTCGAAGGGATACTTGTCTTGAGAGAGGGGTTGGAGACGCAGTACTTGTAACTGGAGAATAAGGTGTGATTTAAAAGATTATATGTATACTCACATTGGAAATGAAGTTATTAACTGAGCTTTAGTTATGTTGAAAAAAAAATGGGGTAGAGAATCTTTCCATCTTCTGCTCATTCATAATGAAACCAAACCACACTTCCTCACAGATGGTTTTCTGGCACTCGATGGGTTTGCTCAGGCATCCGTTGTGTTGTTACAACATAATTTACGAAGAAAGTCAGATCTGAACAATTAAATACTGACCCTGTTTAACTTTCTCATAGGAACAGCAGTGTAGGTAGAAGGCTATGTGTACCAGTAGACCTTACAAGTCTCACTCACAGTTTATCTGTACTCGTAAAAGTAAGTCCAACCAGTAAAGCCCGTGTGTAATTTCCATATGTTTGTTGCAGGACCAGAACTTTACGTAACAAAGAAGTGAAGTGCAATGGATTGTCTGTATAACTGTGGCCAATAAATAAATAAATAAAATAACAAAACCTAAACTAGCTATCAAAAAAACCCTGAAAAATAACAAGTTACAGTTACTGTTTAGAATATGTGTAACATATGTACATGTATAGTTAAGCATGGCACAAACCCCTACCCAGGTCACAACTTGTGTTTCATGAGTCTGTTTTGAAAATACTGATTTGGTAGTGAAGACGCTCTGATGGGTTGAAATGTGTTTACATATAGAATGAGCTGGCGATCCTCCCACGGTTTGTCAGAACTAATTTACGATTTTTAATTTCATTAAGATGAATGGAGCATATTGCACCTTCAGTAGATTTGACCAATATCAAATTAAGATACCGATATTTGTGCAATGTCGCTACACAAACATATCAGCGACGTATGTACACCATTCATAATCTGTAATTAACATATCTGCATATGCATATATCACCTTCCACACGTCAGGCCGAGAGCTCAGCAGCAGATGTGTATGTCCAATCATCTTGATTTATCTTTTCATGAGCAACAGCCCCTGAAGTCTCTTCTCCAAAGTATCTTTCTGCTTCTGATGCAAATGCTGAGGTGTGATCCTTCACTTTTCCCCTGGACCCTACCAGGGGGCTGGCCAGGTTTCCACTTGCCATTGAAAAGAGGGAGCTGCTCCCTGGGGTGAAATGTGCTGTCCTTCAGTACTCCCGTCTGCTCCCTGCCTTAACAATGAAGTGAACTGCAAAATATTGACAGTAGACTGCAGGGTAGGCTTCAGAAGGGCATTTTTAATCTTTTGACATACTGCTAAACATTGTGGCTGAAAACACACAGTTTCGAAACACTGAAAATATTGTATATTATTCTAAATGTGCTTAGCTATTCTTTAAAGATTTTTTGTTTCTCTTATAATTCCAGAATAGTTGTCTTTTCAGTCTGAATATCACATACAATAATTGCATTCATCCTGTTCAAAATCAGAGAACTGATTTGTTTTGTTCTCATCTTTTTTCTTTACTTCTCTAGGAAACACTTAACCTATTCCTCAGTCAAGATCTGTGTATGTTTAAAACAGTTCAAAGAAATATGAAATACGTGGACATCAGTAGAGGAATATCTGTTAATTTAAGGGTAATTGTAATGGTTTATTAAGCTTCTGCTGACAAGTTATTTAAACCGAAGTGCTGAAAGAATGTATACTGATTTTTTTTACGTTATGCATTGATTTACTTTATCTGGCTCTCTTTAGATGTAGGCTACACTTAAAAATGCATTTCATGTAATTCCAGTAAAAAGCAGAGCTATAATTGCTATGCAGTTTTTATGGAGCTGAGTTTCTGCTGCCTGAGATTTCCGACGTACCAGATTACAGAGGGACTGATGGGCATGACAGCGAAACTCTTTTCTCGAGTGCTTTCACTGAGATTAGAATGAAAAAAATGCAACGGGTTGGTTTGTTGGCAAGTCACCTCTGCACTCAAATGGGAATTTGTTGTCTTCTGAGTGCACTGTGTCATTACATTTCTGTACTGCCAGTGTCCTTACGTGGGTGTGGTCCCTGCGCTCCCAAGTTCACATAGTTAATGCTCTTATATGGTTTAGTCTGAAAAAGATAGGTGTTAAACCCACTTCGTAAGTTGTCCATCCTCCAGATGTACTTATTTCTGCGTGTAATGGATAGGTTAAAAAAAAAAGATAACTTGCTACAAAGGTGTTTTTACATTTTCCACTCAATCACATTTTTAATACAAATAGAAAATCTGAACTGTTGAGGCATTTATTTGTGATACTCTCTTTGAGACTTTTGTCATTAACTGCTGAAATGAATACACTGGTCCGTAGGTATATCTTTGGTTATGAAAGAATACGAGTACTGTCACGCTTGGAAGTAACTGAATAGTAAAGTAACTCAATACGATGTATTAAAAAGTATAATTTTAGAAACTATTTTTTAACAGTGATTGAGAAGATCCATTTGATTGATTGTCAGCTGATTTTAAAAGGAGCCCTTCTTAAGCCCTGTAGTGTACTGAAGAAGTGGGCTGTGGAAAGGCTGCAGTTTTCTGGTTGGTAGCCGTCAACTTGCCATGGGTAGGTCTGAACTTGCCGTTATCAGCCAGCTTGGCAGCACAGGGAACGGCTGTTCACTCTTGCATTTTCTACTTGCTGATCAGTTAGGTGAGTTCTTCAAGTTTACTCACATTCATTATTTTTTAGAGGAGTTTATTATTCTTAGCTGTGTCTAGTAAAAGGTATTGAAAAATCCTTTTCTTCATCATCAGTTTATTTCTGGCATGTGTGCACCTGTGCATGTGTGCACACACAGAACTATCATGTGAAATAGCACCACAACAAGTATGTATGTTATTGAAGTATCAAGGTTATTGTATTTTTTGTTAGACAAAGTGTACAGCCTGCATAGTAAAGTGAGAATTGGCATCAAATAATGCTTGGAACAGGTTTAAATTACGTGGAAATTTTTGAAGAGGTGTGGGGACAAAGGGTGAATCAGTACCTGTCTGAATGCTCTTGAAGCATCCCAAGCCTCACATTTTCTGAAATCCTGGCTTTGTTGAAATTAAAGGAAATCTTGTCATTAAATTCAAAAGACCAGGGAATTTCCAATGTAAATGTGTGTGACATCCTTTTAGATGTCTGTGTAGTCATAGTGCAAAACCTAATGCTCATAATTAAAAGGAGTGGATATGAGTTTATTAAATTTTCCTGTGGACAACTGGAAAATGTAGTAGAGCAAGCGAATTCTTATGTACAAGAAGATTACTGACAAGAGTTACAGTTATCTAACATGCACTGGAAAGAGAAGATAGAGGCTCAAATCACATGTGGTCACTAGAAAGCCTACATCTGTTTTTATGTGTGGTACTGCTAATTTGGTGCTTCCTCAGATTACAGTGTGTATTGTTTGCTGTAATAACTTTGGGCTACAGTTTCCTTTTTATACTCGATTTTTAAATTCACTTTTGACTGGCATTTACACTAAGGTGTTGATATAAACTGTTAAATAGGAGGTGGCA
>NW_010422955.1:3670-4085 GCF_000710305.1 Buceros rhinoceros silvestris
CAGGAATGCAGCTATGGAACTGCTAGTCTGCATGCAGAACTATGCCCTCCAAAAGGCAATATATTTCAATTAAATGTCTTATTTTGCCAAGGTTTTTGGGTGGTAGTGAAGCTCTGAGATTCAAGGGGAAAGTCAAATGCTTTGCAGGTGCTGAAGACAATTCAAGAGATAATTTATGATAATTTAAGACATAAATTAATTCAGAAAGAACTGGAAAGCATCTTGGTCTCCCAGTATGTTAGAAAAACAAAAGGCAATTAAAAAAAAAAAAGCCACAAAATGTTCTTCAGTCCAAGACAATCATGCCAAAAATAGCAAGAATTAGTTGTGTTAGCTGAGGAGAAGATACTTTACAGTTTTGCATATTGATGTCTACTGAAAGAAGTATCTGAGTGTTGCTGCAGGAGTTCAGCAG
>NW_010422955.1:4261-20283 GCF_000710305.1 Buceros rhinoceros silvestris
ACCTGGGTGATTACTAGCTGGGAAACTTGTTCAAGGGGTTTTTCGATCCCTTTCGATATCAGCAGGAGTCATACCACTGATGCTAGTGAGTGAAGGATCAGTACTTATTTAAATGTATGCTGGACTCCTCAGTTGAGCACTATTATTGGCATCAGTGGCATTTCTCGCCAATTAATCATTGTTCATTGGTAGACTGGAATAAAGCTCAGCAGTTCCTGGATTCTGTTCGTGTGGTTAGGCTGCCAGATCACACTGTCCCTCTGGAGGTCCCAGTAGACAATAACAAGCAGACAATAATTTAACCAGAAATAGAAAATGGGGGAAGTTATAACAATAAATTCATTAACACAGTAATTATTAAAGTGAAGAGAATCCTGCACACGAAGGATGCTTTCAAATTATCCTCTTAAACAGAGTAAAGTAATAGTAGGAGTATCAGGCAATGAAGAAAATGAGAATAGCTTCATCTTCTTGGGGGAACTGGCCTACTTTTCAGCCTTGGTGGTAAAGACGACCTTGTTTACGTGGAGTGTTCATAGGCAGAGCCAAGGTGGAATATGAAAGAAGGATACACTGCTCTGTGGCAGAGTATCTGCTCTAAAAGATGAAGCTTTAAAGACATTGGCTTGATTGAAGCTAACATGCCAAAAATTGCTGTGCATCTCATGCAACAATGGGGTGGCTTATCTTAGAGGATACAAACCGCTGTGAATATGGAATAATAATAATTCTGTACAGAATCTATATATTTAAGTTTATGCTTGATCATTTTTTGTTTGCTGCTAGGGCATTGCTCAGGGGCTGAGCTGAATCAGCCTTTCTGTCTGTGTGGTGGGGCTGGGTCCATCACATTTCTGTGGTTCCTCAGGGCTGACTCCAAGGTGGAGGCAGTACAGAAGTAATTTCCAGTGATTTGCATCTCTCCAGTCCCAGGTGTTTTTACCAATTACACTCAGGTACTAACTGTTGAAGTAGATGAAGATGCCAAGCTGGATAAGACCTTTTAAAAAAGAAGCATATTAAAAAAATGTACCATTGCTGGTGAAGTAAGGAGCATGACAAACAAAACACATGTATACTAGGAAACTCTGTAAAATCAACTGAGAAGTAGAAGACGCTGCGGAAGGATTGGCATTCTAAGTACAATATACTTCAACCTGACTAGATGATAGAAGTGCCCGACAGAGTTTTAGAGCTGTGTTTCCCTTATCTTTGTTGTATTTCTTTTCTAGGCTGCTAGTTAGGCTGCAGCATGTAGCTGAGTAGCTAACAGGTAACTCAGGTATGGCTATAACACAGCAGTGAAGCTGCAGTGTATGACAAGTTTCATCTCTGGTGGTACCTCATAAACCTGAAAAAACCTGTCTCACTCATATCTACATGCTGTAATTGTCATTTTTCAATAGCAGGGTCAACAGTGTAGTCAGAGCAGTGGCACGCTGTTGTTACAATTGGAGAGGTCAATGTTTAACAGCAGTACTTTGAAAATGGATCATTTCAGTGTGAAATTTGCTCAGAGTTTTGGGAGCTGTGGTTGTTTAAATAATGGTATTTGCGTGGTATCATTGCTCATCTTAGACAAAGCCAGGAGAAAACTTTTTAATTTGTATAATCTCCGTAGCTATCCAAATACTTGGCACCATCTATCTCATTAAGCCCTGACAGAGGGTGGTGACTTGTTTCAACACACTTGCCACATTATTTAAAAATGCTGCACAGATCTGTGTGTTTGTGTGTGTAATAGCACTAGTCATACTACAAATAACCAAGGTTGGGTTAAAGAATGGTGTTACTGTCATCATTGCGTATTTAGAAAGTATCTCTCAATTCATAGAGTACCAGAATAAAAAAGCAATTCTAAGCTCCTCATTATATACACTTTTCATTGTTTAAGAAGTTTTAATTTGCTCTTGGCACTGCATGGAATAATTGTTATTAATAAGTGCATAAGAATGCTATAGATCCAGAACATTGAATGTACGTGTAAACACAAAAACACTGTCACTCAAAACTGCAGTGGTGTTTTCCCTTTACTTAAGATGGTCATCCTTTGTCATTGGCAAAATCAAAGACTGGGTTTAAAGGTCTCTTGTGGTGAAGATGTGCACCTATTTAGTGATTCCTTATGTAATTGTTATATAAAATTAGAGTGTAATTCCACAAAATTGCTTGCTCTATTTTTTCAGGATTTTAATAGCTTGGGGATGAGACTGATTTCCCACTGCTTTGCACTTCTTGTAGTCATGCAAATTGTTGTACAGGATGTGCAAAGTGGAGATAAAATGCTACCATTCTGTTGTGACACACGCACAAAATAGTCACAAAGTCAGAACCGTTATATTCAAACTGATAAGGACATTTATCTATGTGGAGATTGTAACTGGTTTAAATGAGGGTTCCTCAAAAGCTGGTCATTCAGGTCACTTGGCACGTGAGACATACAGCCGTGGGCTGCAAAGCCATGTGCTTCTTCATTGTCCTGTCTCCACATTCAGTTTTACAGCAATCATATGAGGCTTTTGGCAGGTGCATCATCTAACCACACGTAGGAAACTAGTGGTCTTATCAGGAACAGAAACAGAGACTTCTGCAGAAGTGCCGGAAAGGCCTGAGTGGCTGTGCATGGTTGGTTCCTGATTCACATCTCACTGTCAAGAGTTGTGCATTTCTAAATAAAAGTAGTTAGGATAACATAGTAATTCTGAATTTGATGTCAGCTGGTTTTATATTGCATCAGAACTAAACTTTTTTTATGCTCCCATATTTGAGACACTTAATGTGTCACAGTATTTTTCCAAGTTAGATTCAAAACTTTATGGATCTCCAATTGGACTGGGTAGTCAAGTTTACTAACTCAGTAAGCCTCAGTGCAGCACCTAACTTGGCATTGTATCTTACAAGAAATTAAATTAAACATTGAAGTTCCTGTGGTCACACATTTGAAAAAGCAGTAACATAAATGAAACATGTCCTGATCTCTCTTGGGTCAAATAGGCAACTAAAAATATAAACAAGTTTATTTTCTGACTGTGTATTGCAATCAAGATCTGTCATTAAAGTGTAAAACAAAGGATCCAACTAGATCTGCAAAGCCAGTTTGTTGTTATACTGTCAGAGCCAAATAACCAAAAGAAAAGTGGAAATCACATCAGTACTAACACCTCTCATCCTTACACGTGTGGTTATTTAGTTTCGATTTCCTGGGATGGCTCCCAGTCAGTTGGCTCTCTGTTATCAGAGGTAATTTCTTTGTCAAGCAATGGCAGAGGTTTGGCCAAGCAGCAAACCTTCCTGCTGTGGTTCTGTGTATGCTTAACTGGGATTTCCAGGGAGTATTACATAGCACAGGTATTGAAAACTAAGCTGTCATAGATGTTTCTTTGTCCTTTTTATATG
The DNA here is from genome assembly GCF_000710305.1 of Buceros rhinoceros silvestris. NCBI lineage: Eukaryota > Metazoa > Chordata > Aves > Bucerotiformes > Bucerotidae > Buceros > Buceros rhinoceros. The sequence continues at coordinate 7,658 of NW_010422955.1, forward strand.
TAGCACATTCAGTAGTAATTCTGCATAGTAATACAGGAGATACTGGAATTTTAGGAACATTATGTAATTATCATGTATGTAGAAAAACAGCTGTTTGTTAGCACTTCAGTCTTGTAAAAATGTTTCAAAAACTTTTGGGATCACAAGTGTTGGAAGATCTTAAGCTGATGGATGCCCCACACAAACAAAAGTAGTTTCTATTTTCTGATGCTCTTAAGAATTTACCAAAGGGTCGGTGAGGACTGAAGAATGGACATCAGGACAACAGTGAAATTAAAGTGGCAGAGTGCACCTCTAAACACATTAAAAAGTGGGAGAGAATTAAGGAACAGGTGCCTGCCTTAAACCGGAGCATGGCTTTAGAGCAGTGCGTGGAAAACCAACTTCCTGTTCCATGGACACAACACACTGCAGGGGTCTCTTCCGGATCGAACACAAGGTCAGCCTTGCCATAACAGGGAAACAAAATTAAGACAAAGGATGCTGCAGCCTGGCCAAAGCTCTATACACCAGGAACAACTGAGATTCATGATGGCTGCTTCTTGGGTTCTGTATATGGGAATTCATCGAGAATTGGACCCAAAAGCTTCTATACCAGCCTTTGAAGCTCAAGCAACAGTTTTGCAGTTGATTATTTCATTCAATTCTCTCTTTCTTTCACTTTTTCTTAGGAGCTGTCTTAATTAACCGTAATCTTAATTAACCTTACTTCCGTACTTGGCCAGAGGAAAGAAGGAGGAGGAAACATAAAGGCATGATAAGAGTGAAGAAGTATTTCTTGACTCAACTAGTGAGGCCTGCCAAGAAATTTGAAAGAGCATAAACTGAGGCTGTTAGTTCAGACTCTCAAACCTGACAGCTCCCATACTGAAGAGCTTTCCTACTGAAGGCAGCCCCACTTTGGGGCTGTCAGGGTAGGCCATCCCCACCATAGTCAGAATTTCTCAGTGTTTTATGTTCAGATACTCATGGGAGCAGAAACTGGAACACGTGTCTTCCCTTCTTCCCTACAAGGGCAAAGTGAGGGAGAGTCCCTGCTCTGCAGATGTTCTTTGGGCTTCATAAATGCTTATGGCATGTGCTGAGTTTAAAAAACGTCAGACAGACTGTGACAGGACACTATAAGCTGATGGTTAGCACTGGCCTTTCGAGAATCTCACCAATTCTCTTCACTTTGAGACTTGGTGAGATGGGCTCAGAACTTCTCAAACTGAGGTGAGAAGGTTTCCCAAAGCCTGCTTTAATTAGTAGAACGTAGTCTGTGGCTGATGCTTGGGGTCTGTGCATGACACAAGGAAAGAAGTAACTCAGCTGTAGTTCTTAGCAGTGCTTCAACAAGAGCTGAATGCTTCATTCAGTGCAGCTGAAACGGGAGCTTATCCGGACACAGATTTGTGCAGCATCAAGGGAAGTTGAAACCTACCCCCTACGCTTTTCTTAGGTAGGATCAAATGTTCTTGGTCTGACTCATGATTTTATCTAACCTGTTCTTAACATGCAGAATTCTAGATACACAAACAGCTTCACTCTTGAAAAACGGTCACTTACAGACAGCTAAATCCTGATTTCAAATGAAAATATGATGCAGTTTTTATTCAGCCTTTTTAGTGAGGTGATGAGAGCAGAGTAGCACTTCAAGCACTTGAGTGTGTTTCTGAAGCCACAGCTGCCCCGTACGTAGTACAAGTCCTACGAAGAGATCGCGTACCACTTCGGGACTGTCATAGCCAGCCTGCCTTTGCCTATGCCAGTGATGTCCTCTCTCAGGGCTCTGTGCCTGGTGGACCTGTTGGAAGCTCTTGAGAGCAAGCTGAGGGCTCTCACTCTCCCCACTGGAGGCAGATTTCATCTGGCTAGATCCCAGATCACAGGAGGTAATCTGTTGCATTCTCTGCAGTTTCTGACTTGTCCTCGTTTGATATTGAAGATCATATCAGTAGTTTTGCACCCTTAATTAGCAAGTGATTTGCACTCAAAGTTGTGGGAACAAATAATGCCATGTGTAATTCAGAAAATGTGGTCTGCAGAGTCTATTTGCAATAACCATATTAGTTAAATTACCAGTGTGATTAATTGTAAGAATGAATGTGCTTTCATAAATGCCAAAGCAATTATTTCTGGTAATTTATTCCACTCCTTACAATATAGCTGCAAGAATCTGAACTAGTGTTTTTCAAATAATATATTCCATATTTTGTGATGGAGACTCGAGAGAAATTTATTCTTTCTTGGGCAGTTGGATTATACTGATTTGGAGAACATTTTCAGTGCTCTGTATTAGAGTTTATTAAATTGTCAGTAAAATGATTTTCATTGTAGGTGGTCAGCAGCATACTTAGCAACAAAGTACACTACCAGTCTCTCTTGTTTCCGCATCCTTTCATTTGGTAGGAATACAAGCAGCATGCATGGCATTAATTTATATGTATATATACTTTATGATTATAAAACCAGACCCTGCTTTTACAGTGGCACCAGTTACATGTTTGTTTCAGTGTTAATGTCAGATATATTCCCAATTTACTCACCTAGCTAGAGATTACCATCACCTCAACTGTGTTCATTCAACTGCATGTTCATTTGCACAGGTGTTTTTGGGAAATGATCTGTCTTGAAAGAAAAAGAACAACTTTAAAACATATTGTTGGTTTGCCTCTTTGGGGCTGTGTCCAGTACAGAACGCAGCCATACAAGCAGCTGAATTAGCACAACAGAGGATGTTTTAATTTCTGGGCAGGAATAAGGAAAACCAGTTTGGATTTACTGGAGTGGTAAGACCTTCAACCAAATCTTCTACCAACTGCAGCTTGGAATTATGGCACTGAAGGCTATTTCCTTGAATTGAATATTTACCTTGTATTTTTATACAAGGTATATACTTGCAACATTTTAAGTATTTAATGAAACACAAATTATGGATTATGCAAATACTGTCTTGCTTTTAAATTATTTGAGAAATTGTGGCATTATTTTTTTATTTATTACACTTTTCCAAGATTCATGTAACAGCTAGTATTGCAGGCAATCAAGTATAGGTATTTCTTATGTGTATTATTACATATTAGTTTAGCCAAGCTTAATCCAAAAGAATATTAATCTCTGAATTAGTGGCTCAGGAGTCATACCGGTGATCTGGGTTTTCATCTGTACTTCTATTGCAAATTGTCATTTTGCTGTTCAAATCTTCAATTCTTATTTCAAGAAGCATCAACATCATGGTTAGGAGCCATATTGCTGAAAGGTCAAATCTTTCTCTTTTGAGACCATTAGAGAGCTCTGCCTGTTTCTGTTGAAAACTGAAAAATAGTAATTCACATAAACTCCTTTAAACACTCCTTAAATTCAGTCTTAAGGTCAAAATAATTACTGTTTACTACCTGCATATTATACAAAAGTTGGATATACTATGTATGCCTAACTTCCATGCTGTATCTTCTCAGCTGTTGGCCTGTCTTAATGTGAAGCAGAAAAAAACCCTGCCTTACTAATTAATAAAAGTTATTATATACTCCTTTACATACCAGATATTTGAAGACATACTTATCCCAAACCCCCAAATCTTTGGAAGATATGATATGAAAAGATTGAAGAATCATACAAGATGGAGATGTTCAGTTAAATTTGCATGAGAGAATCCATGTTTGCAATAATGAACTGAGAATGGCCACCATTTGATGAGGCTGAATGAAAATTCATGCTTACTAATCAAAAAGACTCTTACACTGGAAGGGTAATACCCTGTAACAATACTTGGATGAAAAGAGCATGGGACTTGAGGAGTTGTTTGCCTTTCACATGTAACTATGATGCAGTGTACCTTTTTCTACAAAACTATAGCATAATTTTTTCCTGGCAGTTCTGTGGGACTATTGCTTTGATATGAGGGATTAGATTTTGGAACAACTCTGGACCGGTGTTGGAATTCAGCTGCCAGCTTTCATTACTTTAATATAAATAATAAAACCAGCAAAGTCTGTAATAGTACAACTCAATGGAAATTAAACTGTTGACTTGTGCCCTTCATTTTTTATGTGTCATGTTAGCCTTGTATCTTTTTTATTTGTATTTATTGCACCATATAGTGATGGGCATTTTCAGAAGTAGTTTTGATGTAGGAAGAAAATTATTTCACTCTGTTGGGTGCTAAATTCCTCTGAGTAGCTGAAGCTCTAGAGGAAATTATTGCTTCTACTATTTTTATATATTCATAAAAAGTTATGGTCTTAAGCAATATGATTTGAACCACTGATGGTTCAAATGACTCACTACTGCTAAATACTGCAAAGTTATTAATCTTTCTTGACAAGGGGCCGGTGGGTTTCAAGGCGTTTTGGGTGTCTGTTTCCCACTTCATTAGAATTGCCATGTACTTTATCTGACCTAATATCCATTCTGACTGGAGGGCCTGCAAGACTTCAACCCACACTGGGTTGTCACTCTAGGATAGAGTGACACTGAGTTTGGACATTGGAATTGATGTCCCTCTCCTATTCCCTGTCCGAGGGTGCAGGTCCTCTTACTCTAAGCCAGTCCCTTTGCTCACACGTTCTCCTCAGGGTGTGAGAGTCCTTATCCCCAGATAATCTCCTCCTTTGCTCATTTCCTAAGAGTAATAGGGCCTCACTGACCCCAGAGGCACAGCAGCAGTTCTGACTTCTACTGCATGATGAGCCAGAGGAGGTGTAAAAGGTAGCAGAGGGGGTGAGTCCCTAGATATCATAGGATATTGGATATTACTCTAAGCTCACTGTATCAGTATTTAAGAATTCTGGTATTGTTTGGTGCTCTGTACGTTTAGAGTTACTGCTTTTTTATAATATCAGCATATCACACATCATTGTGCAGAAGACGGGGGTGCAAAAGTCAGATAAATGAGACTGGAATACAGAATTCCTTACCCCATTGCAGAGAATAGGGGGTTTTTTGCTGGTGCTTTTAATATATCTTCCACCTGAGGTCTTGATCAAACTCTCCACACTAAAATGCTAGAGTATTAAGTTTTGAGTATTTTTACCCTTGTTTGATACTTAGCTATCTGTCACTTCACTGTTTTTATAACTAAAATGGAACTATGCAAGCAGATATAAAAATTGTTGCTCTTGGAGGTGGTAATAAGGTTTCATGTTGTGCATAAAAGTCAATACTGAAATTTTTTATATATGAAGTTAGAACAGCTAGTGAAATGAGAAGAGCATGAATAGAGAAGAAGGAATAGGAAAGGTTCTTGATTTATTGTTTACTATCCTCACTAATGGATATCTGTAACTTGATTTAGCAGATAATGACCAAATGTTTTGAAATCAAAGAATTCATCTGAATTAGAACATTCCTCATGCACTGCAGATTTTGACATAATGGTAACATTTTCATAGAATTCCTAAGAGATATGTATTAATGCAGAGAAAACATATTTTAAATGCACTAGAGTATGGGTAGTCTTAAGTCTGGTTACCTCTGTGGACAGACTTGTACTGTGGGCACGCTGTCTGCCCTTGGAAAGCAGGCAGTGACAAAACCAAGGTCCCGTAAAAGAGATTTATAATGCTGCTTGCTTATTATTAAAAAAACAGGTAATTTTTAAATGGAAGTTTTGGTACAGGCACGTTTCTGTCTTCAAGTGTTTCTGCCACACAGAGTGGTGGTGTGCTGCCGGCAGCAGTGTCCCGCAGGGTCACCCAGCTGCAGCAGCATGGTGCGATGGGGGCTTCACCTTTGTCTCCACAGAAGCAGGGGGCAAGAAGCTGCGGAGCACCGTTCAGAGGAGCACTGAGACAGGTCTGGCTGTGGAGATGAGGAACTGGATGACACGTCAGGCCAGCCGGGAGTCAACGGATGGGAGCATGAACAGCTACAGTTCTGAGGGAAAGTAAGCAGCAGTTATAACTGTGACGTTTCTCCATGAAACTGGTAGTTAGACGAAAGTGTGGTGAGCACAAAAGCTAGTGTCATTGATGGTCCAAGCCTAAGTCTTCCCCTGTGACCAAAAAAGTCTCACATTGTTGGTGCAGAAAGGATAAGGATCGTTTCTGTCATGCTGTGAGAAAGTCACCTGGTGGGTCAGAGCATCAGCATGCAGTGTGGCCGGAGGGGAAGCAGGTGCAGTGCACCAGGTAAAACATAGAAAAGGACCAATCATCTTCTGAAAACTCCTTGCATACATTTGTGCTTTGCAGTGCAAAGCTTTTCCAGAGCATTGCCAGGTGTCATTTGCTGAGCTGAATTGTTTTTCAAAGATTCAGCTAATTAATCCTGAATAAATGGTCTGGGCAGAAGTATGAGACTGTCATGTATCATGCTTTTCATAAAAGCACAAGTTAAAAACTTCTGAGTGGTATGTCCAAAGGCATTGCCCAGAAAATCTTACTGTGTGTAGATTTATTTGTGGTATTCATAGCTCTGGATGATACACATATACTGGACAATATATCTTACTCATCCAGGTTGGTGCACTATATGCATTTGAGGTGGACATTTGTTATAGTTGGTCATTACAAATCTCATTAGTTCTTGTTGCTTCTTAATGGGTCATAGATAATTTATGGCAAGAATTTGAATTTTAAATTACTTTAGTCATTTGCCACAGTGGATTTCTGTTCCATTATTGAATAGATGTCATTCTCAAAGGCTTTTTTAACAAAATGTTTCTACTGAGTGCCGATTTTGAAAGGTGATTTTAAAAATAGTGACCAGTATTCAGTCTAATTTAATAATTTTGCTGGATACATTTGAAATTCAGCCATTGAGTTCACATTGACTGAGAAATGTAAACAATTTTACCTTCTTGTAACTAAATTACTGGTAAGGGCATGTATTAGTATGTTACTGAACTAGTCTGATATGAATACTACAGTAATAAACAGTTGTGTTTATTTTATTGGGAAAAGAGAACATGATGGAAAAATACTACTATGGAAATTAGAGTTACTGAGGATTAGTGCTTCCTTCACCTGCTGGAGGCTGAATTGCTGCTTGTTGAAGACTCTGAACTTTTGAAAATTACAGTAACTGTTTTGTAATCTTGTCAGTGTACGTATATTCCTTATTGTGGTAGTACCAAAACCATAAACGCTAAATGCATAGTATCTGGAAAACAAAAAAGGGCAAATTCAAGTGTATTTATTTTGGGATTTTTTTTCAATATTATTTTTTAGTTTGATTTTCCCTGGTGTGAGGTTGGCCGCAGACAGCCAGTTCAGTGATTTCCTGGATGGACTCGGTCCTGCCCAGCTTGTAGGACGACAGACTCTAGCAACACCATCGATGGGTAAGCATTTATGTTCTGTAGATACAATATAATCTGCTTGGTTTGGTAATTAGAACATAGAAATTATTGAGATTCTGAGTCTTTAAATATGGATTTCCCATGTGGTGTTAACAACTCAGTTAAGATGAAAAGTATAACCTCAGCCAAAGTTGAACATAATTGTGGATGCTCTAGTTTAAAATAAGGTATGAAAAGATAACTTGTTAATATAAAAAGTCTGTAAGTACAAGTAATCTTTTCATACCTTATTTTAAACTAGAGGCATGGTGAAGAGATCTCAAGCAGTTTTACAGAGAGGCTGTTTACTAATTCCCTTGCTGCCTTCTTTTTATCTGAAATTCTTAAGACAAAAAAAAATAATTTGAAGTGATAGGGGCATGGCAAACTGAAGGCAAGATGTCATTGCAGGGATTTTAATTTGTTTACTAACTTAAATAGCAGTGAAGAGAATAAGTATTAGATTGTCTAGTAGTGTCAAAAAGCAGATCATACTTACTGGTGGAATGCAGCCGATACAAGTCATGTATTCATCCCAGAAATTCCCATAACTTTTCATATATCTAGGTATTTCTGAATTACAATGCCAGGATTTCTCTTTGCTGTCTAGGAGATATCCAGGTGGGAATGATGGACAAGAAAGGACAACTGGAAGTAGAAATAATCAGAGCCCGTGGCCTTGTTGTAAAACCAGGTTCAAAGACACTGCCAGGTAAGAAGGAACAATCTTAGCAACAAGAATAAAGTTCTGCCAAAAAAATTCAACAAAGCCCCAATTTCAGAGGCTTTTGTTCAATTTAAGTAAACTCTTAGCAGATTGACCTGTCAGTAGATTACAGTATTGTACACTGAAATGCATAATGTATTGAAGTGGTATACAAAAAAAGCAGCCCTACTTGAGGAGGAAAAGAATAAATCGGACTGGTGCCAGGTCTACCAAAAGACACAAAGGTATTTTGGTAATAGCAAATGAATCCTTGATTATGGGGTAGAAAGGAAAGTATATACTGAAGATGTGAGGTAGAAATCTTAGGGATGAAGAGGGAATCAACAAGAGGTGTGCAAATAGGTACCTATAAGAAAAGTAGACCAGTATTCAATACTTAATCCTTATTTTATAATCTGATGTCCTATAACACTATGTGAAAAGGAGAATATAATGATATTTTTAGCAAGCTCTTTTGCCAAAATAGAAATTGTGTCAGAGTCTTTTCTTCACTGATTTTCACCTTGTAGATAATTTTAACTTATTAACAATTTGGAGCATTGATCCAAATACCACCAAAGTCAATGCAAGTCATTCATTTACTTAACAGGCCTATTTTGCATAATGTACAGTATAGGCGTATTATATATATAGGAATATCTGATTTTTCCAGGTCAAAATATGAATTCTTTCACGGTGAAAGAAACATACAAAAAATGTAAAGAAAAAATTATACCAAGGAGAAAAGTAAACAAAATGTGTCAATGTTTTGCATGTGAATAAATGTTAATATGCTTGTGGATATTTGTTTGTGTAAGTTTTATGTCCAGCGAAATGCGGGTTTTATCATCTGGTGATAGAACAATGCATCTGTAATGCAAAAAATCTGGACTTCTTTACGTATTGTTCTTTATTTTCTTTCTTCTAAGCACCATATGTAAAGGTGTATCTATTAGAAAATGGAGTCTGCATAGCCAAAAAGAAAACAAAGGTAGCAAGAAAAACGCTGGAACCACTTTATCAGCAACTTCTATCATTTGAAGAAAGTCCCCAAGGAAAAGTTTTACAGGTAATTTGTGTTGATATTCTTCAGAATCTGAAAACGTCCCCTGTACAGTTTTCATATGAGTTTCAGTGCTTCCTTTCATGCTTCATTTGGGAAGTTTTGCTATTTCAAATACGTGTTGAACAGATAAATACTACTGCAAAAACTGTTGATGCAAGTATAAAGTGCTGAGCAAAAGTTACTTCTACTATACGTACAGGCTCCTCCTCTCACTGGGCTTTCTTTAGTGTAATGGATAACTGCTTGTTAGTGCCCAGGTCATTTCTGTCACTGCATCGTGATTAGTATACATGGAACTAAACTATGTCAGGTGAAATATTTCATGCCTTACTATAATTAAATAAGCAAATATGATTGATGAATAAGATTGAAGCTCTCACAATTTTTGCTGAATTTTTTCTGTTTTCTTGTGTTTCCTTTGCTAACAGATAATTGTCTGGGGAGACTACGGACGTATGGATCACAAATCCTTTATGGGAGTGGCACAGATACTTTTAGATGAACTGGACCTGTCCAACATGGTGATTGGGTGGTTCAAACTCTTCCCTCCTTCTTCCCTAGTAGACCCAACTTTAGCTCCTCTCACTAGAAGAGCTTCCCAATCATCTCTTGAAAGTTCAACAGGACCTTCGTATGCTCGCTCATAGCAGCTGTGAAACTGTTGTCATAGCAACCAGCGTTAAAAAAAAATTACAGGTCGCAAACCCTGGTAACACTGCATGCTTAATGTTGTGTCTTCTGAGCCTGTTTCTAGGGCTGCAACGCGATCCTGTGTTCTCAAGGAAGTTGCACACATTGTGCCCTACGGAAGGCCCTCAGGTGAAGGACTGAAGTAATGAAGAACTGATAGGTTTGGAGTTCAGGGACACTCAGTTTTGGTCCAATCTGAAGCCATGGACTAAACTAAAAGAATCTGTTTCATGCAACAAAAGTCCTTTTCAATAGCATATCTGTTTTGTTGCTCCCGTTTCTTTATTTATCTGCCCTCCCTCCTAAAGCTTGGTTATGCCACAGAAACGGAGTTACCCTCCCATGAAGCCATGTTTCAAGTCAGCGTATTACCGGTCACTGGAAGAAAAGAAGAACATGAGGATGCTGGAAAAGTCAACTGTCGTTTGAAACAGTTGCTTGAGATCGAAAACTCTTCACACTGAAAAGGTTCAAAACTTAAAGTGGCAGGCTTCGTACCTCCAGCTGTGAAGGAAATATACAGTGAAACCCCAGATTTGATGGACTCTGAAAAATCGAGTTCTGTGGATATACTGTACTGTATGAAATTAAAGAAACTTTTTTGCATGGACACAGATTTAGCTGAACACTTAAATTATTTTCTTGGGGCTGCAACTTGCAAAAAAAAAAGAATAAATCAGCCATTTTCAACAATTTTTATTATTTTTAAAAATAAATTTCACTAGTGCATGGTTTTAAAAGGAAGAGAATGCAACAGGGTGATACAAAGACACACCACGTTTATCATTCTTTAAACCAGTCATGGTCTGTATTTTTGCAGACGTATATTAAAAATAAAAAATAATTTCTAGCAAATATTTAAAATTCTGTTTATGTGACAAGAAATAAGTGTAATATATTAAATTTATTTAAATGTAAAAGGTACAAGCCTTGTAAAGTTCAACAAAATGTGCAAATTGTACACTTCTTTTACCTCCTTCTTTCTCTCTCTCTCCTCCCAGTCTCCCATCTTCCTTTTGCTCTTTCCCCCCTCTACCTCCCAGGATGATCATCATATTCTAAAGTGGCTACCTTTTGACTTACTACTCTCTTACTACTCTTATGCCCCATATTTGGTTCAGGGTTGCAGTTTGTTCTGCATTTCTGAATTATTTGAGAAAAATATTGTTTAAAAACTTCCTTTTTTTCAAGCATGTTGAAAAGGATTTTGCAACATGGCTTGGGAGTACATTAATGTAATTCAGCATGTATTTGATAAAGAAGATATTTGAACTTTTTGCAGTTTATTGTACAGTGCATGGTAACTTATTTTCATTTTTTCTCACCTTCAAATTGAATTCTACAGCAAAATACTGGAATTGCGTGGCCAATGTAAGATGTCTTCAATGAGTTTGTTTTCAGCACCAGCATCTTTCATTCAAAGGTTGAACTATCATTTCTTGAAGGTTTCCAGAAAGGGTACCTAGCTGATTTTTAGGAGATAAATTTAAACTCTTTTTTTTTTATTTGCACTAAACCAAATTGCTTGCTACATTTTTGAGATTACAAAAGCAACAAAGGTTATTAATTTGTTCATTTCTTCTGCTGTAATGTTCAGTTTTTCATAAACTACATTTCTGTTGCAAAGGACATAATTAGGTAATACCGGTCTGGAAAATAATCAGTCTTTGGTTTGTAAAATAGCCTTAAAGAAAGCTTATCAGTACCACTCCGACAGCCATCTGACAGTGTTACCAGAACGCTCGCTGCAGTCAGTGGATCAACCTGATTTTCAGAGCAGACACTAACTACTGTTGGGTGGTGCTGCAGGTTCAAGCTTCTCATTAAATTACATTATAAAAAGGGAATGTAACTGGCTAACATTTAATAACAAAATATCCTTTTTTTCTGGGTCTTTGTATGCCTTTAATACCTATTTAAGGTTTAAAATTGAAACCTTGCAATAATTTTTGAAATATACATTACATTTACTTTTAAGCCCACACAGAATTATTCTGATTTTATTTGAAAATCTGTTGAAATTTCCCACTAACAAATTGTACATGCCTCATAAGAGGACAAAAGTAAAAACAAAATCACTTAAAATGCCTTTTACTTTGTGCAATATTATATAAATTAAGATTGTGTCTTGTCTTCAGAGTTTATATTATGGATTATTGTTAAGTTAATGGACTGGTAAAGTTATATTTATTGGAATAATTTAGACACCTGTCTACCAGCAGCAAATAAACACTACTAACATGCAGTCTACAATATCCCCTAGGATATTAAACAAAAATACATAACCATTTTCCTGATTCTGTGAGATGTACTCACATATTCTTGTATGCATAGTCCTATACAAATTATTTCAGATTTTAAAATCAAGGACATGATGATGGAAGGTTTGTACATACTTGTCATTATGCAGTATTTATTTTAAAAAAATGTATTTTTTTTTTTTAATTTTCACACATCTGCAACTCTACTTATGGTTTAGTCATGTAAATAGCACTATTCCAGTGATCACGGCTGTCTTGTACATAGTACATTTTAAAAAGTTAAAAGGAATTACAATGGGGGGGAGGGAAACCAGATTAGGCCTGTAATGAATACCAACTAATGTAAATCAAACTCATTCTGGTGATGGTATTTAACACTTTAAATAAAACATTTTCTTTACAGAACTTGTGTGCAGCACTTCATTGCTTTTCTCTCAGATGGTCAGCAGCATCCTTCGGTGGAATTTGTGGCAAACAGCACACGCAGCTGAAGAACAAGCGAGCTTTTCTTGTAACACTGCTGCAAATGAAATGCCTTTGTAAGATCCCACTTCACTGCCAGAGGTTTTCGGACCGAGTGTGCACAAAGGCCAGGGGAGTGGTGGGAGGCTGGGTCTGCCTGGCCCCCAGCCAGGGGCTGGG